>NC_089273.1:34093629-34393629 GCF_963678975.1 Dysidea avara
GAATTGAATTTGTAATTTAGCTCACGAATCTGGGTATGACCCCTGTTTGTGAACTTTTTGTAATGATTCCTACTAAGTTTGCATTTAAAAATCCTAACTATTATGCACACATATTAACTGACTAATTTCGGTATCATCTCCAACTGTAATATTATGAGTATCATTTCCAATGGGGTTTTTTACAGTGCAACTGTAAACACCAACATCATTTGCACTGAACCTGTTAATTGTATATTCACTACGGAAAATTGCAGTAGTTCTAGTATAATCAACAGCAGCAGCACTAGTATATTGTGCAATTATTACACCATCCTTCATCCAGGTGAATATGTCTGGTGGGGAACCTTCTGATGTACATGATAATGTTAGTGGTACATCATTGGCACCATATACAGTAGACAAGGTTGTGGTAATCACTGGAGCAGCTACAATTGTAAAGAAGTAAAAGTTATACGTTATAATATTTTCCTGATATATATCACATTCAGTGAACCCAAGGACCAAGGGCATGGGTGCATTTGAAGAGAAGAGGAGGGGAGGGCAAGCAGGACCCTCTTCTACTTTGGACACTGTATTGACACCAGAAACAGGAGGAATCATGCATTCAGACTGTATTCGATTCAGAAGTACAGAAAGCCAATGGGCAAATAGAAGACAACAATATTATTACCAATGTGCTACACAGTTATAACCTGTACACACACTGTGAAGAAAGTCAGGCAAGCAAGTTTGAATTTTAAGGTAAGATCGGGATACTGCAATATAGCAGTCACAATTTTTAACATCATCAATTGATAATATTTTTAAAATGCTATATAAACCTTATTTTGATTTAGTACACTTTACCATCAAACAGGTTTTATCTCAGATAGGTAAGTAAATTTTATATGCTTTGCAAAGCATACTTAGCTAAAAATAATAGCTATCAAAAGTGCTCCCAAATTCAAATCTCGGAACAACATTATAGTGAAACGACATAACAACAACATAACAATGTAATAGTTTGTGCTGGTCGCCACACCAGTGTGTAAGGATATTTGACTCCTTTCAGGGTGAAATCCATTGTGATAAACAAGATTGTGATGGCTGATTTGCTGTATACACAGAGAAGGGAGACCTCAAGAGGGAGACTTTACTCAAGAGAGAGCAAACCCATGCAAGTGGTATAAAGTACTTAAACAATATACTAGGTTTGGCTGATACTATGGGGGCTGAGTGGGGCAAGAAGTTTTAGAATAAAACAGTGTTTAGTCTACTAAGAGGAGAAGAATGCAACTGTAGTACACAAGTTAAATTCATTTGCATAACTTTGTTTGGTGTAGCAGAATGACCTTCCTAAGATGATTAGTCTACTTGTAGTCCAATTTTCAGTGGTTTGTCTGATAGGTGTGCTAATAAATTGCTGCTTACAGGTGTTTATTAATTAATTTTTTAAATTTATTTAGGCTTACTGTGTGAAAGAAAACACCAAAGGTTTGTTGATAGCAACCAGCAGCCATAACATAAAGTACTATTATTACTCACATAATTACATGGTTAATATTAAAAGTGCTTCAATTTGGTAGTTGGAGGTTATGCTTGGTGACATCTACAACATGGACTACAAAACTAGATTTCACACCTGATACACATGGTTGGTGTTTTTGTTATACCTTGATGGTAATTCTTTTCAACCACCAAAAAGCACTCCTACAACCATCAATCTGTCTACAATCCAATTATTAACATGGACCATAAAGTTATTTACTCTGTAGCCAGCAAAAAAACTTTGCATTGTTTAAAATAGCACATAATTTCCATGTTCTTATTCGATCTGTAGAAAATTTAACTGCATATGCACTTTATGACGCTTCTACTTCAGTAAATCCATTGAAGCACAAACCAGTCATAGTCATTTTTGTGAGTGTTGCAAGAAGAACAATAGGAAAAAAGAAAATAGATGAAATTTTAAGGCTCACGTCTTAGTGATGGCTAGGTGAACTTAGTTTAACTTTGGAATAAAAGATGCTCCACCCGAGGGATTTATCACAAAAAATGGATAATTTCCATTTAGGGACTGTGATGTGCGAAAGCAATGTTTTCTTGCTTATAGTAAAATACACAAATACATCTTGTACCCATGCTGGCCACACAAAACACTATCGTTTTTCTTGATACAACATTGAAACTGTCAAACAAGCCAATCTGGAATGATCTACCATTTTCTGGTGCTGATTACAAGATCTAGAATTAAATTATTTCACTAACATCCCAGCATGATACCAACGACAGTCAGCTACTGGTGCAATTGGATTTGGGCTACACTGCTTAATGGTCTAAGCTTTATTTATTGAACTTTAATAGTAAGAAATGCAGATATGTGCAAAATTAGTTATAGTAATTTAAATATTTACTGTAGATTGGGTGGCTCACATAGTATGGAGGATTCCTGATCCTATATTTGCCAATTGCTTTTCTGTTTGCCTGCATGGTCATATACATAAGTTGTATTTTGCAGAACACAATCTGGATCACATACCCATGTTGCATATAATTGTAATGCATTAGATTGACAAATATTTCAAGTGAATTCCTCTATGTAAAAATTCTTTGCTGTAAAAATGGTGCATCCATGAAACTAAAAGTAACTGGCAATCCAGTTTTAATCTATACCAACTGTACAATGCAGTTTTAAATCTCAGTGTATGGGAGTACAGCTACACAGACAGCTTGTCAATCCACAACACAGTGACATATTTTACTATTGTGATGGCTTAAGCAAATGTCAAGAAACAGCCAGTTATGATGATTTTCAGTTTGGGTTTCATTCCCAGTGGTATAATGGTGAACATACAATTTTTTTGATATCCTCTTACGTCCTGTTGTACTGTATCTCAGCACAGTTCTTACCAATTTCCTATCTTTTCAGCATTTGAATGTCATGTGATGCCACACTCTACCACCCCATGCAGACAAAGGAAAATCATAGCTACTTGAAAACTGCTGCTTTGCATAATATTCTATCACTATAGTCTATAGTTTGTAAACTACAGAATCACTCTGCACATTTCAGACAAAATCTTGTGCACACTAACAGGAACTTACTGTAATATCAAAAAACTTCTGTACACTGGGATTTAAAAATATAGCGCACACTCAGATGATAATTATCATTGTTAAAGTACTACACTTATAAAGGGATAAAAGTATAACTTATCATCCTTTTCTTCCTATATTCTTATTAATGCCTTTCAAATCTTATTTAATTTTGCTGTTTTATTACTCTATACTGATTATCCAAAAAGCCAGCAAATTACTAGCTAATTAGAGTTAAAATGTAAAGCGGTAAGACTGAATAAGAGACCAATATGAATTTGTAAAAGTTGTAATAGCATTCATTTTTCCACACCAAATATCAGTCTTTTCAGTTGATAATAATTGCTACTTTTACTTTCGTGGATTAATCATTTTTTCACAGCAAGGCTGTTTTTGCAGGATATGTAAAGCTTAACTATACTATTTCAATTTACAATACATACTACAGCAACTCACTTCTTATTGCATAATATACCCCAACTCTCACACTTTCATTAACCATATGGCTATTTCTAAGTGTGCATGTGTACACACCCTCTGCATTAATTGATAAACTGTCAAAACACAAGAAAACATTCATAACCCCAACAAGACTGCTAATTGTTCCTCCACGTGCTTGCAGTGCTGTTCCAGCATCACATGCTCCATCACGAATCAGCTGTCCTTTAAAATATAGTTCACCTAATTCTGCATTATTATTGCCACTAGGTCCCAATCCAGTTACACAGCGAAACAGTAAACCACCATGAACAGCACTGATATAAGTATAATCATGGATGATGTTACTAGCAGCAATAAGGTTGCTACCAGTGCCTTCTTGTCCTCCAGTAATTGCAACTCCTAATACATACATGTAAATAATATGTTACCAAGTCTGACAAAATCAGTTTTATACCCGAAAATACATTAATATTTGTTATGCTCTATAACAATTCTAACTTCAGACAAATCTCCATAAATATCTACATAAATAATAGTTAGACTACAACTCATTATTGTACCTTGAGTTGACAGCTGCTTGTAAACGAGAAATGTATGATTAATTACTGGAAACAAGCCCTCTACACAGTGGGACATCAGCGTGGCTGCTGCTACCCATTCAAATGCCGGTTTGTTGCCAATGTTACAGTACATTATACGTTTCGAAGTACTGGACTCGAGCGACTGGACTACAATTCATTGTTGCTGTTGTTGTGCCTAGACAGCTGCTTGTAAACAAGTAATGTAGTGTTGATTAGTACAAACAAGCCCATTATACCTCCCTATAATTCAGTACAGCTGTTACTAGCCATTTAAACTCCCATGTGTTACCAATGTTACAGGCACATAGTTATCATGTTTCGTATAGCCTTAGAGCATGGTCTCTATTGAACATGAGTGTGGCTCTATGAGATTTACAGACACGTTTTCGGCCAATCAAATTTTGGTATCAAACTTGTTGTAGTTTAAGTGGTGGAAATGTTAAAATTAATAGATATCATGTCCACAGAAAAAGTTAATAAATTTTAAACTTTGACATATGGTCAAAATTGACAGGCTATACATTGATTTTGTCAGACTGGTTGACATTTTCAAAATTTAGCCTAGTGATATTAAACATAACTGCTTTGTAGTTACTCTCATTTTACACAAATCCACACTGTAAATCTAAATGTGACTGGGCCTACGAAAACTGGGCATGTGGGCACAAACTACACCCCTTCACACTACAGGTCATATCTCAGTGCTGGAATAGAATATTTACATGCTGTAAATTACATCATAAAGCCAATTAAATACTGATAACGAGCTAAAATTTGTATTGCCATAACATAGTTGTATAAAAAGTTATGAGTGATCAAAGTGTGAAAAAGTAGGCAAAAATCATGTGCCTACATGCCCTATTTTCGCAGGCCCAGTCACAAATTGATACAGATGCCCCAAAATTTTGGGGTTGTTTTACCTGCAATTCAAGCAACCGATTTTATGACAAAACGTTGTACTTGTTTATTTTAATTTTTCAAGATATAGTTATATTATCTAGATGTCCCTTGTAATAGTTGGAACACAGGCATGAAAACTTAGCCTAATATGTATGCCTGACTGCTAGAGGGCAGAGGGCATACATATCAAGCAAAGTCTGAATGCCCCATGTTACAGCTAATATGTATATAACACTTATCAGGCTGATAGCCTGTACAGGGTGATCTATCACCCAAACCAACATGAGTGCAGCCACTGCATATCATACAGTACTGTAGTACAGCATAGTAGGGATCATGATAATTTGGGTTTTCCTAGCCAAAATATTTACCCAAAAACTAGCTTCACAACTCCATCCTGGCACCTTGACAGTATTGGTTAGGTAAAACCAAGCCCAAAAGTGCCTTCAGTATGACCCTAAAGGCTTCCAATAAATTACTACAAAATTAAAAAAAAAATCATTGGAATTTTTTACTGCCTGCCTGCCTGCCTGCCTGCCTGCCTGCCTGCCTGCCTGCCTGCCTGCCTGCCTGCCTGCCTGCCTGCCTGCCTGCCTGCCTGCCTGCCTGCCTGCCTGCCTTTCAGGAATTATACTTAGTGAAGAATCAAACTGAACTGCATAAGACGCAAATGGGTTAATATTATCATGACCACCCATTCGTGAAGGTAGGCAATTGTGTTTCAACATCACTAATCACACACTTGCCTGTTAGGTGGGCAGTAACTTCATACAAATGCATTGTTCTAATTAAAGGGTTGATAACAACTCATTATCAAATGGCAAGGGGTAGTCACTACCAATAATCCTGTAGAACCATCTGTGACCAGGATCAAGGTATTTTATTAATGAAAATATGTCTTGATAATTTGATTTTGCTTTATAAACAGCCTTGATTGCTTGATAATTTAAGCACATATTTTTTGTAAATTCTCACTTTATTTGTCAGGTAGCTTAACCACCACTCTCTAGGATGTCTTGATCACTTGATTCAGTGCTAATTTACCTCTTGATCGCTTGATTTGATTTTGATTCTGTATAGTTCTACAGGACTATTGGTAGTGACTACCCCTTGAATGGTACAGTAGTGACATTTAAGTAGGGATCCAGGTGGAAATTTTGCATGCCACCCAAAATTCCGCCTTTTAAAATCATCTTAGAAACATCTTACAAGCCAAAAATTACCTTTACAGAACAGTACTAGTCCATATAATTTATAATACAACATTAAACAAACGCTTCAGGTGGTCGGATATAGAATTTTTAAAAATCGCCGAAACTTGAATTTTTGACTGACTGACTGACTGACTGACTGACTGACTGACTGACTGACTGACTGACTGACTGACTGACTGACTGACTGACTGACTGACTGACTGACTGACTGACTGACTGACTGACTGACTGACTGACTGACTGACTGACCACAGTTGCAAGCCTAGAGGACAAACAGAGCAGTGCATGGCCACCATTTTATGCTACAATAACAAACTCACCAGTGGAATGTGTCTTTGGGGTTCCGACAAGTGTGTTCCCTCTGTGCTTTCTCTTTTCAATTAGGCTGCTTGTTTTCTTCTTCATTGAACAAAATCATAATCGAGGTGTTAATTTTCTATATCATCACTATCTTTATAATATTCTGTATCATCACTTTCTTTAAGCAGCATAATAGATGCCACAAGATAATTTAAGGCACTTAGACTACAATACTGTATGGAGGTACCAGTACTAGATAGCCTCCACGATAAGTCACAAGATCACGCCTATTATTTATTCTACCGGTACACATTATCAATCTATCAATTCAAACCACAATGACACACCCCTTTTATGCTAGCTGTATTATGCCATAATAATCGATCAAAGCCATGATGACCATGCCCGTTTTTGGGCAAGCGCACATCTTTGCAGGCTGACTCAAGAAACTCTAATACAGCAGTCACCCTAATAGGACAGTCACATGTTTATAGCTAGTTGTAAGCTTTAACAAAATGTTAAAAACTAGTATATCAAAAGTAGGAATCAAAGTGATAAAAATTAGTGAAACAAGAAATGAACGGCGGAAGCTATTACAGCATAGTTCAGTGGAAAATCTATACTTTGGTAATGAACACAAAATAATTGCTATACCATTCCAAAGAGGGATTTCCCACCAAGCTATGCTGTTATAGCTACTATTGTTCATCTCTTGTTTCACTACTACTTATTGCTTGGATCCCTACTAGGGACCCACCGATTATGCTCATAATTTTACCTATTATGCTATGCTGCACTGCTCAAAAATTCACCTATTATGCTTAAATTAATGCTCAATATTTACCTATTATGCTCGATTATGCTCAATGTTCATGCCTTAGTTCATATGCTTTGCTACTAGTTTAACACTGTATAGAAAGAGTGGCTGGAGCATAAATAATAAATTCCTGCTGCATATGTAAGAGAAAAGATCGATATACTCGTCAGTTTGATGATTGTTCTATTAGAGTTACTGACTGCTCTATTAGAGTATATCGATCTTATTTTGCATTTTTCCAGCAAGAATTTATACTATCGTACAAATATTTTACCTATTACGCTGGCATTATGCTCAATGCTTTTAGGTACCTATTATGCTCAAAATTATGCCAGCATAATCAGTGGGTCCCTAATCCCTACTTCAATTTTAAATTTATAGTTTTTAATATGCTAGTAACAGGTAAGTAGGGTTGTGAATAAATAAATCCATCTTCCAAACAAAACATCAGTTGAGGCAAGAAAATGCAGGACGTGGCTGTTTATCAGCAAATTCACATAAGTTCAATACTTTACTATACGCATTAGTCCATTTTCCTAACCCTTTCATTTACACATGTCATCACAAAATCTGGAGATCCTTTCTGCCTACCTGCCTGCCTGCCAGCTTGACCACAGTTGCAAGGTTGGAGGCAAAATGAAGTAGCACACATCCACCATTGTATGCAACAATAATAAACTCACTAGTGGGATGTGCCTTTTGGGATTCTGACGTGTGTGCCCTCTGCATCTTGTCTTTCCCTTTATCTTCAATCAGGCTTGTGTTCATTCTTTCTCATGCAAAGAAAGGAATTCTCCCTATTAATACTTTTCTTGAGCAGCACATTTAGACACTGCAAACTTATTTATAAATGATTAGGCTCTGAAGATACCTGTATGTTCAATACCACACCTATATATTAGTGCGATCTTGGTTGATTAATAACTATTGAGCACTGAGACCATGCCTCTTAACAATCTATTTACTTGATCATGGTGACACACCCTGATCTAGGTGTTGCTATTCATATTGTTAGCGCAATGAAAATATGAAATAATGATAGCACACAGCTATGCAAAATTTTGACTGTTCTATTAGGGTGACTGCTGTATCAGAAATGCAAGTGATAAAAAGTAGTGAAACAAGAGATGAATGATGGTATTACAGCACATGCTTGCAGTTCCCACACATGCAAGTGAGTCACCCAAGTGATGTACGTAACATGGGTACTTGTGATTTACCTGAAATATATGCACATGAACTTGGGACTGCGACCCTCATGCTTGTGCATACATTACATGCAAATCACTCGTAACCATGTTAAAACTATTTTATGTAAGTATTCCATATGCAATTTTTATAGTGCCAAAATTATAGTCATATAACACCGATGAGGTTTGTATCTGATTTGTAAACATGACACCCAAGGGCTGCAGGCCTGAGGGTGAAGTTGTTTACAAATCAGATCAGATATAAACTGAATCGGTGTGTTCTAACTGATTTGTGGTATGGGGCATGTGTATATCAAAGGTGACCATTTGTAACATGGAAGGAACAAGAAAGAAAGGCTAATTATGCCACTGAGCACTGTGTACGATTTTACTCACTAATTACTGCTTTCATAGTACCGTGAAACCTCGTTAATAGGGTCACCTATGGGAACAATGTTATGTGGCCCTATATTACTGAAAACCTCATTAATGTGGCCATAAAACAAAGTGGCCTTATTATTGAGGTTTTCAACAAACCAGCATCTGCCTAGTTGCTATAACAGCAATTTACAATTTATCTAAACACACTATGTAGAGTTTATCACAGGAACATACACTGTACCAATTATTCTAGCATTACTTGAGACACATAATGGTTGGAAAAGTGTGAAGTATACTGCCAGAGAATAATAGATACAGCTTTCAGTAGTTAAAATATGCACTTAAGAGCAGCAATTTTTGCAGCGATACCTTGACTGCCTGCTCAACTGGCCTCTTTACTGAGGGAAAATTGTATTAGTTTTACCAGTTTGGTCTTGTAGTATGTGGCCACTGGCCTAATAATGAGGTGGCCCTATTAATGAGAATTAAATAAACGTAATATAATGTAAAATACATTTGGACTTGCTGGACCTGGTCACTATAATGAGGTGGCCTCATTACTGAGGTGGCCACTAAGTGAGGTTTCACTGCAGTTATGTGTTTCACTATCTTTTAATACTGAAACCCTACCTTGATTTCATTTATTTAATTGTACTAGTTCACAAATTTAAAGTGCACTTTGTATACGTGCATTTAATTACAATGATTTCTAAAACTATATTTTACCTGATACTTGTAATGTTAATGGACTGCTTGTAAATGTCCAGCCATTAACAATTGCACTACAAGTAATAGTACCAGCATCCTCAGCAGTTAATTCAATTCCAAACACATTGGCAGTAGTTTGACCATTAGGAAAACATTGTGGATTTCCTCCCTTGTAAGCAACATTTGTATAACATCCTTCTGAGTTCCACTGGTAAGCAGTCACTGTAAATGCCATATTATCTCTTGAAGTAAGTAAACATGTCAAAGTGATATTACTCAACAGAGGGTAATGATAAGTATTATTTAACTGTCCAATAACTGAAGAACCAACTGGGCTTCTGACTATTGTAATGTCTGCATGAAAATATAAGCAAATTATAATAACCATAATTTGTAAAATAGATTCATGAGAAAAATATTTTCAACAACCTATTTACAACACATGTGACCGGATTTGCAAAAAGGCACCTTTTCACACATTTTACATGGCAGCAAACAAAATGATGTAACACTTGACTCCTTATACTGATTAACTTTCTCTAAGTTACAAAATGTAGCCAGATACGTTAGCTGCACTCATGAAAAATTTTAGGCAATTATATGCAATGATTAAAAAGGTATGAAACATCAAAGTTCACAAAATGACTCAAATTTTGTGTGTGAAAAAGGTACCTTTTCGCATATCCAGTCACATATTGAATCTCACTATTAGAGCTACAGGCTCTGTACAGGGCTTCTCTCATTACTGAAGAAGCACTAGTTGGCAGATGATTTGCTCTGTATGCTTAATACATAAGTGAAGTAAGTCAGACTTTTGTTATTATTTTCTATGCATTAATTTACTGTTAGTTATGCCATGTGTTTTTTAGTTACTTTCTTGGCCATGTGACTCACTACATTGTGAGTGTGATCAAGACATACACTGTGCGACACAAAAAGCCTGCACACCACACCATGAGTAAGAATGAAAACATAAGTAGCCATTTCCAACCTAGCGATTTTCCACCTAGTCAAATTACACCCCTTCAACAAATATTTTATGAGCTGCTGTTTTAGTACATGGTCACCAACAATTCGTACTTCATTCTTTACATTACATACTGTGTTTTATTGAATTATGTGAAACCAAAATTAATTTCAAGAAATAAATTTCTTACTGGGAGCCCATACAAAATGTATGACTGAATGTAATGTATACCTTATCACAAGACATAACACTATTACTGTGAACCACTGGAGAGCGTCTTTTCTCCAAACACTGATGGAAAATTCAAAATCTGCATATCCACTTTACCCAGGATAAATTGTTCTAGCCTCAGAGGCTGTGGAAACCTTGGTGCCGTATTTTTCCATAACACCCTCTAGGATTGTTCAGAATTCTGTGTTACAAACAACCTAGTGTTCTAGTAATCCATCCACATTAATCCAAGTATAGCTTGAAAGAGAGCAGTTTATAGTGTTGTGAGGAATTGCTTTATAGCATGCAAGGTCATGCAAAACTTCTGAAAAAACAGTATTTGGTACATCCAAGTAAGGTTTCACTACTACTTGCTGTAATAATTATTCTGATGTACCTACTACTGTTACTGTCCATTTTGTTGCAGCTGCACTGACCATAATTCTGGTTGGAGATGGGGTATTATTGTTCTTTATTATGTATAATCTCATTATAGTTATATAATGATTACTAAATGATTACTATCTGATTGTCATGTTTTGTAAAGTAATTGCTAATGGTGACTTGTGATGCCAAAGGTCACTCTGTTATACAATATCATCATCTCTATAATTATAGTAGCATTTAAAAAAAATTGTAAATACAAAAATGAAATAGGGATCTATGCAACAAAAAGTAGTGAAACAAGAGATGAATGATAGTATTACAGCATAGCTCAGTGGGAAAGTCCTGCCAATACAATTTGAAAAATACTAGTTAGTTTAGTTTTTTGTTGTAGAACAGTTAGCTACAATGTAACTTGTGACAGTTCTATTAGAATATCATACTGACCGTTGAATTAAAGTGACTGTTGTATTAGAGTATACCTTGAGGTGTGCAGCTAGCTAGACCAATAAAGGGTGAGGTCAAAACACAAACGCATGCTACAATCAAGCTGAAATTTGGTGCACAAAAAGGACTCATTGCAGCAGATCTCAGTACCACGTTTAGTAGGAATTTGATGAACATTCATGGAGTTATGACCGATTATTCATGTAAAATATAGTCGAAGGTCTTTCATGCCCACAAGGTAAACCCTCTGAAGGAATTGGCTGAAAATTGCTATGTATATGGAGAAACTATGGTAGGGGTGCTCTTTTGTAGTTTGAAAGGAATCCAGATAAAGGCCATCAAGATATGACACAAAACCCAACCATGTCACAATTACACAATCAATTTTTATGAATAAAAAAATTAATTTTCACACTACCAGGCAAACTGCTTAGAGCAATGAGCTGAAAATCGGTATTTAGCTGGAATAATCATCATAGAAAGTCCTTGAAGTAGTACAGAAGAATCGGATTACAGATCAAAAGAGAACTTACTTGTAGCAAAAGCAAAATCAAGATATTCTAATAGAACAGTCACCTTAATAGAGCATTCAGTTGCCGAGATACTTTAATAGAACAGTCACCATGCAACTACAAATAATCACTCTAGCTATTCAGAACATTACAAGCCACCCTGTAGGGAATCAGATGAAACAAATTCACCCTGTAGAGACTTCAGCCACAAACCACCATGTAGAGAGATCAGCTACAAACAAATCATCCTGAAAAGATTTAAGCTACAAAAAAATCACCCTAGTGATATCAGATAGAACCAACTCACCTTGTAGTATAAGCTACAAACAATCACCTTGTAGAGAGTTAGCTACAAACAAATCACCCTGTAGAGAGTTCAGTTAAAAACAATTATTCCGTAGAAAATTCAGCAAAAAAACAAATCACTCTGTAAATAGATCAGCTAGACAAAATCACCTTGTAGATAGATCAGCACAAGTCAAGTGATTTATCCTGCATGCAGAGAGATCAGCTAGAACCAAGTCACTATGTAGAGAGTTCTGCTACAAGCAAATCACCCTGTTAGATCAGCTAGACACCAGTCACCTTGTAGAGAGTTAAGATAGACACAAATCACCCTATGGAGAGTTTAACTATGAACAGTTCACCATATAGACAGTTCAGCTAGAAACAAGTCACCCTGTAGAGAGATCTGCTACAAAGAAACTACACTTCAAATAGTTCAGCTGCAACAAGCTACTATATCATACAGCATGATACTACTGTATAGTAGGAACCACAAAGGAGTATATAGGCATGGCCCACGAATTAAAATCACCCAAAAAAGCCTCAATTTCCAATGACGATGATGAGGCAGTTTTGTTTAGGTAAAACTAAGCCCAAACAAGCTTTCAGATCGACCCAAAATGCTTTCAACAAGTTGTTACGGAATTTATAAAAATTTTATTTAAATGAATTTTCTAGTGACTGATTTACTGACTTAGTAACTGACTAACAGTGTTGGGAGCAATTACTTTTGTGGTAACTAAGTAATATAACGAAATACGCTATAAAAACAGGTAATATAACTAAAGTTGCTTTACTTACAAATGTAACGCGTCACCTAAGTAATATAGATACTGTAACGAATCTAATATCACATAATATTATTACTACGAGTAATGAAATAACTAATCTCATTAGTAATCCACTGAGTAACACCTAGCCACAACAAAGTAATGAAGTCTACTGAATGAAGCTCATTCACCAGCTTCTTACTTATGACTAAGATTTGCACATTGTCGAACAATGCAATTATGTCACGTGATAAGGTGGTAGTTTCACACGTGACAGCTTAAGTCTGTTGACACAAAATAATATAATACAAGTACACGAAAAAATTAGGAATTTTCAACTACAGTAGAGTAGGGACCATAGCACATCAATAAAAACTACTGAAACAAGTTGGAGTAGTCCATGATATTAAATCACTGTAAAACAATAAGAAGTGTTATATCCCTACTATGCTCAGAATACCATAACGGATATGCACAGTAGGGATATAACACTTCTTATTGTTTTACAGTCATGGACTACTCCAACTTGTTTCAGTACTTTTTATCGATGTGCTATGGCCCCTACTCTAGTTGAAAATTCCAAATTTTTTCGAGTACTTGTTTGTTAACTTTTATTGTAAATAATTTTATTATGACTGGTGAAGCCACGCATACCACATCTGAAAAGGCATCGCGTGCCCCAGCTATATCAATTATCGTATGAAAAGTGAAGTATCCATTATGCTTCGTTGTCAGCTATGTTCAACCCGTTACACAGCATTTCGAATTAAGAACTGTTTGAAAAGCACCTCTACAATCCACGCATACCAAAAGAAAGAAATCGTGCCGTGCACCCCAATCATGTATTTATTATCGTCTGAAAACTGGAATATTCATTATGCTTCGTTGTAGGTTATGTTCAACTCGTTACACAGCAGTACGAATCAAGAACTGTTTGAAAAGCATCTATGCATATCAAAATGGCCATGATGAAAAATACGGACGATTTCCATTACGAAGGGAAGCCATCACATGCTTGCGCCAAATCGACACCTTTCCCTGTCAGCAAAGATGAATGGGACACAAAGGAGGACACTGGTAAGTCCATGAAGAATGCATTGTACATACTGCGGTATGCCAAAAGGAACCTGTCGGATCAAAGCGACATCAAACAGTGAAAAAATCAAGCCCGTAGCCTTAGCTGTTATTGAGTTACGCGTGTCTGAAGGAATCAGTCAGTTATTTACTTAGTCAGTCAGTAGAAAACTCCGTTGAAAAAAAAAATTAGCATTCCGTAGCAACTTGTTGAAAGCGTTTCGGGTCGATCTGAAAGTTTGTTTGGGCTTAGTTTACCTCACCAATACTGCCTCATCGTCGTAAAGGAAAATTGAGGCTGATTATTGGGTGATATTGTTTCATGGGCCACGCCTACTCCTTTGTGGTCCCTACTATACAGTTACTATCGTACTGTATGATTATAGTTACTTTTTTATGGGTAATATGTAACTGTAACTAAACAGTTCAGTTGCAAGTAATATGTAATATGTAACTAGTTACTTTAAAAAGTAACTTGCCAAACACTGCTGACTAATGCCTTCAGACAAACATAACTCGAAAATGGCTACAGGCTACAGGCTAGATTGTTTCACTGTTTGACGTTGGTTTGGCCCAACAGGTACCTTTTGGCATACTGCAGTACATACAATGCATTCTTCATGGATTTACCAGTGTCCTCCTTTGTGTACAATTCATCTTTGCTGAAAGTGAAAAGTGTCAATTTGGCGATAGCACATGATAGCTTCCCTTCGTTGTCTGTATTTATCATGGTGGCTATTTTGATAGCAACGCCGCCTTTTAAACAGTTCTTGATTCGTACTGCTGTGTAACAGGTTGAACTTAGCCAACAAAGAAGCGTAATGGATGCTGATGATGATAACGTCATGAAAGTATGACAACATACAAGAGAAATGGGGGCCCAGACTCAGGGGTACCAAGTTGACATAACAAGGGCCCTGGCAAGGCATAAATACAAAAAAACACACATACATTACAACAACACCAAAACACAGTACAGCACAATTTACTTCACTTTTCAGGTGATAATTATTGATATAACTGGGGCGCATAGCAGCATTTCTGTCAGTGTGCATGGATTA
Organism: Dysidea avara; assembly: GCF_963678975.1. Taxonomy (NCBI): domain Eukaryota; kingdom Metazoa; phylum Porifera; class Demospongiae; order Dictyoceratida; family Dysideidae; genus Dysidea; species Dysidea avara. Next base: position 34,108,947 of record NC_089273.1, read on the forward strand.
CAGAGGTTCTTTTCAAACAGTTCTTGATTCAAAATGCTGCATAATGGGTTGAACATAGCTGACAACTAAACGTAATGGATACTTTACTTTTCAAACAATATTTTTGGGGCATGTGGCACCATTTCAGATGAGGTATGCATGAGTTCACCATTCATAATCATTATTTACAAAAGAAGTTAACAAAAAAGCAAGCAGACAAATTTGGAATTTTCAACTAGAGTAGGGACCATAGTACATCGATAAAAAGTACTGAACAGTGCACGATCTTAAATCACAGTAAAACAATAAGAAGTGTTATATCCCTACCGTGCTCAAGATGGAAATACACAGTAGGGATATAACACTTCTTATTGTTTTACTGTGATATAATATCATGCACTATGCATACTCCAACTTGTTTCAGTACTTTTTATCATTGTGCTATATATGGTCCCTACTTTAGTTGAAAATTCCAAAAATTTTCTGTGTACTTGTAGAGATCAGCTACAAACAAGTACCCCTGTAGACTACATACAAGTCACCCTGTAGAGCTCAGCTATAAGCAAATCACACTGCAGAGAGTTCAGCTACAAACAAATCACCCTGTAGAGATTTTAGTTAGAAACAAGTTACTATAGAGAAATCAGCTAGAAACAAGTCACCACGTAGAGAGTCCAGCTGCAAAAAAATCACCCTGTATCAGATCACCTTGTAGAGTGCATGTTCATCTAGAAACAAGTTACCCTGTAGGGAGATAAGCTAGAAGAAGTCACCTTGTAGAGAATTTAGCAACAAAGTAACCACCCTGTAGAGAGTTCAGCTACAAACAAATAACCCTGTAGAGAGTTCAAATGTGAACAGATCACCCTGTGAAGAGTTTGGCTAGAAACAAGTCACCATGTAGAGAGATCAGCCAGACAAATTAACCCTGTATAAATATCAGATAGAAACAAATCACCATGTAGAGAGTTCAGCCACAAAGAAACCACCCTGTAGATAGTTCAGCTGCTGTGTAAACAAGTTACCTCGTAGAAAGATTGGCTAGAAAATAGACAAAATGTAGAGAGTGCAGCTATAAAAAAATCACCCTGTAGTGAGTTCAGCTACAAACAAGTTACCCTAGATCAGCTAGAAACAGGTCACCCTGCAGAGAGCTCAACTAGAAGCAAGTCACTCTGTAGAGAGTTTAGTTAAAAACAAATCACCTCCCCTGTAGAGACTTCATCCACAAACAAATCACCCTGTAGAGACTTCATCTACAAACAGTTAACCCTGTAGAGAGTTCAGTTAGAAACAAGTCACCCTGTAGATAGAATCATATAGGGAGTTCAGCTACAAGTAAATCACCCTATAGAGAGTTTAGCTACATTTTAAGTCACCCAGTAGAAAGATCAGCTGCAAACAAGTTATCCCGTAGGAAATAGTTGGCATGTAATAAATATAATTTGTATATTTACTGATAAAATCAGAAATAGTTAAAGTATTAAAAATCTACTTCATCTTTTTCTTTTCCTGTCGATAAAAATGATAAACTAAAGAAAACCATACAATAAAAAAGGGAGTTATATTTAATCCAAAACAGCCAAGATGCAAAGGGTGTGGCCCTCAAAAAGGCTATGGTGAAAAAAGATGTTAAATCCAAGGTGGTGGCCAAGAAATGATTGTGATGGTAGGTTAATAGAAAATTTTAATAATGATAATTCAGGTGAATTTGGTGCCAAAATCACAGATTTAAATTTCTTGAGTATTGTTCATCAATTTAAGATGCATACTTTTGTGTGCTATATATTAGATGAATTTAATTATGCAGTTCTTATCAAAAACTTACCAGTAATAACATGGTTATCAACATTGAAGCTGTGAGTATCACTTCCAATAGCATTGCTCACAGTACAAGCATATGTACCAATATCATTTGTATGGAAGCTGTTAATGGTATAATTGCTACGAAACACTGCATTAGTTCTAGTATGATCAACAGCAATAGCACTAGTATATTGTGCAATTGTTACACCGTTCTTCATCCAGATGAATCTATCTGGTGGAGAACCTTCTGACACACATGATAATATCAGTGGTGTACCACTGACACCATATACAGTAGTTGAATTTGTGGTTATAACTGGAGCAGCTGTGAATATTGGCAAGTAATGATAAGTATACTTTCGTTACATCACAAAAATACTCACTTCTTCCTGTATAGTACACCCCTACGCTAATGCTTTCATACACCAAACTGCTATTTCTAATTGTACATGTGTAACTGCCCTCCGTACTCTCTCTCAATGTCCTACACAAGAACGCATTCAATACTCCGACAAAACTTCTGATTGTTGCTCCACGTGCTTGTATTACAGGTCCATTACACTGTCCATTTGGAATCTCTTGACCATTGAAGTATAATGCACCAAGATCATTATTATTATTGGTACTAGGTCCCAATCCAGTTATGCAGCGAAATAGTAGACCAGTCGCAAATGGTGATACAAAAAGATAGTCATTAATCCTATTACTTGTTGCAACAGCATTATTTCGTGTGCTTTCGTAACCTCCAGTAATTGCAATTCCTAAAATACAAAGAATCAATTAAAAGTGTAGAAACTGTATGATATTTAAATGCATAATATTATACACTACACAAACATACACGCTGCGGTAGATTAGGATGGGGGACAGAGTTACAAGGTTCAATATATAGATTGACCACAAGACATTGACCACAAAGCATTTTAAAATTTGGTGCAACCATAAATACTGGTTAGTACACAATACATTTCTAAAACACAAAACCTAAGCAGTAACAAATTAGCAACTTATTATTGTATGAAGAATATATTGACCAGAAGATTAATATAAAAACAAGGTACAGAAGGCACACTCATCAGAATGTCAAAAGGCACATGGCACTGGTGAGCTTGTTATTGCAGCATAAAATCATTACCTGTGGTGTTTCATTTGGGTCCTGGCGGTAAAGCAGGCAGGCAAGTAGGCTGGCAGGCCAAAATTTGAGTTTCACTACATTTTAAAATTATATCTGGCTGCCTGTACATGATTTCTTGTTTTCAAGATAACGTTAAATAGACTAATAATATTTCATAAAGTAAGAAATTCCAGCTTGATTTTTTAATTTAGAAAAATGCACTTTTACATGTATTTACAGTACTTAATAGATAAAGTATTGAATGCCAATCTCAAAAATCAAGACTAGTGTTGTTTTCATATGACTATAAGTCTATAACTAAAATTAAAATTTAAAGTCCTTTTAGCAAGACAAATAATGTATTAGTTACCTAAAACTATAACAAAAAGCAAATCCATATTGTAACCTAAAACAAAATCTAATACTGTGTTTTTACACTTAGAGTGGGTTTACAAACTGGTTTATGAAACCGTGACATCCCATTTATGGGCACATATTTAGACCACTGTAATGAAGCATGCTAGCCTGGAAAATGGTATAAAGTAGGGCTCTGTTAACAGGTGACGAGGAAGAAAGACAGTGGTGAATTAGCACAATTGTGCTCTAGGGATGATTAAAGGCTTGTACCAGATGTTAATACCCTTATTACGATGTGGTCAATACCTGTAAGTAATTGTGGGCTCTTCTTGCTATGAAGTGCTGAATTGTTCCATTCAATATAGTGTTTCTTTTATCCATTTAAGCTTTATTTTGATATAATATCTAGTAGACACATCATATGTGACTGACTGGACCTGTGAAAATAGGGCATGTGGGCACAAACTACACCCCATCACGTTACGGATTATATCTCAGTACTCAAATGGAATATCTGCATTCTGTAGCTTGCATTATAAAACCAATTAAATGTTTAATACGTGATGAAAATTGCATGGCCATAGCATAATTAACTGAAACGTTATGATTCATGAAACATTTTACAGTTTGCATGCTCACATGCCCATTTTTGCAGGACCAGTCACAATTATAGAAAACCAACCCAAGTCAAGCTGGCACAGCAGCTTTATGAGAGCTGGCCTGGTTTGGTTCAGCTCAGTTCAGTGGGTGCTTATACTGTAGTGAAAATGGAGACAAGTGATGCCAAACAGAGTCAGCGCGTGAATGTAAGCACAGTATTAAACTAACAACAATGGAATAATTTACCAAAACTAAATCTAAAGATAACTAAATCTATAATAAAACCAAAAGATTTTCTTAAGCACAACTAAAAGCAAAGACAGTACAAATCTATAACTTGAATGGATTAACTATAACTAAAACTAAAACTCATTATTAGATACTAAAACAACACTTTGTTGCTAATGCTACTGCACATAAAAGTTTACATATGTTCTACAGGTAGAATGAAATACAAAATGAAATTTTACTGCTGTAGGTAGTTTACAAGCATCAATATATGACTCAGTCTGGCAAAACCGGCCTTATCGCCCACAACAGCAGGTTTGATTTTTTTGTCACAAACACAAAGCTATATACATGAACACATTATCAGACTTCACTGTCACAACCAGCCTGGGTTAACTGGTATGCTTATGTTGGCTACTTATTCCAAGCCCATTGGCGAGCTGTACGAGTGGTCTTGAGCCTAAATAGAGCTCTGGCCAACAAGTAGATGGCTGTGTGTGGCTGTACAACTCCGTGGTGTTGGATAAACACTAGTACTATTCATCTATATACTTTCATTTTAGCCAGGTTTTAGCCCTGAATGGCCCATAACTTGGTCTTATTCGTCCTTTAGCATTCCTCTCCCATTTATAGCTTCATTAACCCCTGCCACCAGCCATTGCAATGCTCACCTGATACAGCCGAGCCATGGTCAACCTCAGCAAAAACTACCTAAAATGGTGGGAAACTTGGCTGTTGGCTACTTGTTCACTGGATGGTATTAAAGGTAAGGAATTGGTGAAAAACGTGTGAAACTTCTGTACACATGACTAAAGCCATTGGCGAGGGTGGGGTCTAATCGATGGAATGAAACAGAATTAGGGGCTAAACCACGGAACTACGGAACAGAACACTTTTTAAATCAAGCTTGTAGCTTTAATACTATTGCCCTTGCAATTTATTAGCGGCAACTCTGATGATCAAAGCATTGGATCGAAAAATAAAGGATCAATTGTGGGTTTAGTTGTAATTAGTAACGAAATATTAATTGTGGGATTAGTTGTTTTACCTCCTGACGTCAAGCAAGAAGCTTCCAATCACTTAATACACAATAAAGGAAAGTCTTGTTACATTGTGTATTAGTCGTTTCTACTGACTTAGACACCAGAGCTGATAATCTGGTCTCACTTTTATTGTAGCTAATGTTGTGATTAGAAAGAGGAAAAGCAGCTGGCCTATATATTTGGAGGTTATGAAGCAAGGAAATTTGCAAAGTGTGTGAGAAACAAATATGCAGCCATATCAATGACAGAACTTGATGATCAATGAAATGCAGAATTGAAACACCAAGTGTAGCAGACTAAGCATTATTGTTATAAGTATTCTCAGTAGTGAGTTGAAAGAACCTTTCTGTGGTTGCCATTAGTAAACCACAGAAATAATTTGTTATTTTTGTGGTCTTGAATCCAATACTGCTATTGAGACCAATATGAGAAAATATTATATGAATGTCAATCATCATCCAAAAACTTTCTTAATTTGGACCAATGACTTTAAATGATTTTACTCTTGCCAAGATTTCCATGCATCTGGGATTTCTAGTTTCTACCAAATGAGAACATTTATAACGTAGCTATGACCTGAATCAAGGCTACATGTTCCAGTGCCTATCAGCAGGCACAACAAGGGGAATGACATATACTTTTATACTGTCAGTAGCAGCAACGTCTTGTATGCTTTTATCAAGAGTTCATAATATCAGTGACCCAGTCTGGGAAAACCGGTCTTATCACCCATGTCAGTAGATTCAATTTTCACCCAGGACACAAAGCTACATGAATAAACTATCTAATTTCACAATCAAAATCAGCTAGGCTTGAGTGGTCTGGTTTTGCTGGCTGCTTTTCCCAAGCCCAGTGGCGATCCGTACGTGCGGTGTGGGGCCTTAATGGAGCTCTAGTCAGCCTGGGGATAACTGTATGTGGTTTTACAGCTCCGTGGTGTTGAATAAATACATCTGCTGTGAATTTCCTTTTATTTTAGCCAGTTTGGAGACCTGAATGGCCCATAACATGGCCTAATTCATCCCAAAACGTTCCTCTTCAATTTTTAAACAGCATCTTTCCCACTTTCCAGGCCCCCCACCCCCTCACCCCTTTTGACGCTTGCCTGATACAGCCAACCAGCCCAACCTCGGTTAAAAAACTATCTAAAATGGCAGGAAACTTAGCTGTTGACTACTTCTTCAGTGGATGATCTGGAAAGTAATAAATTGTAAAACGTGTGAAAATTTGATACGTGTAGCTACCACCATTGGCAAGCTAAAACACTCTAAATATTTAAAACTGGTGTTTCTCGATACTTTCAAATGGGCGATAAGACCAGTTTTCCCAGACTGGGTCACATATAAGTATTAAGGGAGAGTCCTACTACCAATGTAGCCTGTACAAACACACTGGGTAAAGTAGACTTTTGATCAAATTGACACTTTTTTACTGGTGATAGAGGTGTTGAACATGAGAAACACTTGCACAAACCAAAGTGTTCATATTCTACCTCACCTAGTGTGTTTGCTGTAATGCACTCCTGTTGGACATACTCACCTCTTACTACTTTATAATTATGAACTCTTGCCTTTATAGATTAATCATTGTTTTTCTGAGTGAACAACACGGGATGCATTAAAAGCAAGTAATATTATTTTCAAAAGAGCAACTATATCTATCAGGCATATTATAAGGTCCATATAATGCTAGTAGCTACCAATGGACTATACAGGTTAAATACTATTGAACAAACAGTGGACTAATGATCATGTGGACAACACAATACATAAAGGCACCTAGATGAGTGTTGTATGTATATAGGAAGATAAAATAGTGTGAAACTGCTCTGTAAAGTCAGCTGAATATCATGTTGAGTATAGGCAGTGCAATTCTTGAGCTAGCATACAGGGGTACACAGTATAGATGCTGTAGTATAAAGTTGAATTTCAGCAGGGGTCTGGGGTGCAACCCTAGGATTTCTGTAATTTACAGGTTTACAATAGCCTAAAATTGCTGCTAAATATGTGGAAAATGCTAAAACTAACAATGCTGATCTATATTGCAACTGTTTTCCAAGATTTTTCAAAACTTATATTTCAGCAGGGAAGGGGGAGCATGGCTTCTCCTTAGAATCACCTATGAGTATAGATGCATTGGTTTCTATTTTTTTATTCAATATCCTACTATGGACAAGAAGTAATTTAAATAACTTGACGTAGAAAGCTTTGATATAAACAAGAAACCATGTAGCCTGGGATCCAGGATTTCCTCTGCATTCAACCACCAATTTTCAAATTAATTTCTCATGCTTCAGTAAGGACCATTGTAGCTGATGAACATAACCTTATGGGCATCAGTGGCTTGGCAAAAAGGATCATCCTGATGATTATTCTGCTGATGAATGGAAGGCCCAGTTGATTATAAGCATTTGGACTTTAAAATTGTCCCTCTTGTAGATGCAAATGAGAGAAGCTAAAGTAATGTTATCATATCTCAATAATGGAATAGACTCTGACAAAGCACTGATGATAAGCAAGTAGAAGTTACATCAAAGGTGTAATGAAAGATGTTGTGAATACTTAGTTGGTGGAATTTCCGTCCTGGTGAGAGCAAGAATATATCACATAGCTACAAATGTTACTCAGTATTCTCCTGTAAAATAACTATAAATTAATATTTTTTGTCGGTTAAGTAACTGACATTAACCTCTGGGTTATGAAAATTTTGTTGGTCTTGATAAGCGTAGCTACTGGACTTAATGCAGTCAAGAACTGAACAAGACTTTCCAAACAAATCTTTGGTGTTTAATACTATGGTGTCAGTAACAGTAAGATTCTTTCAACTCAATACCAAATTCCACTGCAATAAATATTTGATATCATGACTATCACAGAATAGGTATGTTGTATAGCCTCTTGTGCCTTTCACTCGATTGTCTAAATATTTTAAAAACGGCTCCTACACACAGCACTATAAATCTCCAAGTGAATTGGCCTTCTGTCACCAGTTTCTTTCTGATTTCTTTATGGATACATCATTTATGTCAAAATCCTTTGTGCTTCTTAACAAAGCAAGCTAATTGCCTGGATGGACACCTCCCTTGATAAGGTTTTGGATATGGCCATCCCTTGCTTGTGTATTGAGATGTCAAGTTTTAGTACATTCACTATTGAGCCAGCTCAGAGCACTTTTATGGCTTTATAATACATTTTCTATTGATTTTATTTTCAGGTTCTTTGCACCATATCTATTATGAAATAGTATGAATTAAGCAAATATCATGCCGAGTTTAATGTTTTTATCAAAAAGTGAATGATCTTTTTGCTTGGCCATTCTACTAGAAGTAAAAAACAAACACTCATAAAATGTCTGTATCTCAATGGGATTGCTGTTTTCCATGGAAGTAGTGCTTTTCTACGTGATAAACCCACTACCACAGCACTCAAAAAAGCCATGCTGCAATCTCATGCAATAATGAGTATGAATGGACAAAAGAAAATTTTGGTAAGGGTGGTTGATGAGAAACAAGTTATCTCATTGTAGTGGCCTAACTATCACATCAAAATGATCAGCAGAAACAACTAAAGCTCTTATAGATCCATTCCCGGAACTGAGACAACTAATTCCACAATTAATATTTCATTACTAATTGCAACTAAACCTACAATCGATCCGTAGATTATTTCGAACTATTATGTGATACGTTTGATCACCTGGTGGTGCCGCTAATAAATCCGTAAGCCAATAGTAAGCTGCACACCTTGATTTAAGATAGTGTTCCATTCCATGCCTGGTTCCATAGTTTAGCCCCTGATTCTGTTCTACCTTGTTCCGTTCTGTTCCATCAATTAGATCCCACCATTGGTGAGCTACAACACTTTGAAAACTTAAAACCGGCATGCTTAAATACTTGTAAATAGGTGATAAGCCCGGTTTTGTCAGACCAGGTCACATATGCTATAGTTAAAACCACGTATAAACAACCAATGTGTAAAGATGAATGTGACCTTTAAAAGCCTGCTTGAAAAAGTTTTGAATGAAAAGTGGCCCCTCAGATATGGATGAAATTATCTTAATTTTATTAGTAGCTGTGCGTACCATTTCTTGGTGGCCACTTTGCATTTATGGTTTTAAATCCAAACCCTTTATTCTTCTTGCCTGTAAAATTAGTTATTTTAACTAACCTGATACACGAAGAGTCCATGGGGTACTGGTGTAATCAACACCACCAACAGTAGCAATACATGTAACAGTGCCAGCATCTTCTGAAGTTAAATCACTACCAGTCACACTTGCTGTAGTTTGTCCATTTGGAAAGCAAGATGGTCTACCATTTTTGTATGCACTATTGGTGTAACACCCTACAGTATTCCACTGATATGAATTGGCTGTGATTGATGTCTCATCACTTGATGTTACTGAACATGTCAGGATGACAGTGCTCAAAATGGGATAATCATAGGCATCAGATTGTCCAGTAACGCGTAAACCTGGTGGGTTACTTGATATTGTTACTGTGTATTGGCATTGAACACCTATATACATAATGTAGACATACAAAGTAACGTCAGTGCAAACAATACTTCTAAGTACGTATAGCAGAGCATGATTATACAAGCACTAAAATGTAGATGCAGGACTGGAGCCAGACTTTTTTTCATTAGATGTAAAACTACACCTTTTGTGTGGCTTACTGCAAGATTAGATCAATAAATTTATGATCAGGGTGTATCTTAGTGTTTCTAATTGAAAACGATGCCTTTATTTTGACTCTAACAGCATGCATTGATTATCTAACAATATTTTAGTACTATTTAAGTAGGGAACACCCCTGAAATGATACACACTACCCATGACGTTTTTAAAAGTCATCATACAAACATCTTATGAAATGAAGATTATTTTAATAGATTAATGTTAATCCATCTAACATCGAATGCAGCACAAAACAAGAGGCCACATAAAGAATGCTTTAAAAATTTGCCCAAACTCAATATTTTATTGGCCTGCCTACCTGCCACCCTGCCTGACTACAACCGCAAGGCTGGATACCAAAAAAGCAACATACAGCCACTATTTCAAGCCACAATAACAAACTAATCAGTGGGATGAGTGAGTATACCCTCTGCACCTTATCTTTTCTTTTAACTTCAATCAAGCTTGTTGCATATAATCTTCTTCCAGTCTGACATAGCAAGACCCTCACAGAGCAAGTTTCTGGTCTGTAGCAATACTAGCACTTGTTAGGGTTTTCAGCTTGAAAATTCGAAGTCATTATTTCTTAGTAATCACTGTGCATGATTGTTGATAAACCAAAAAATAAACTGGGAGTAAAATGGTTCACAGCTACACAACAAAGCCTCATATTTTCAGTTGTAAAGTGACAAAATATGGTCACATGCATTCTTTGTTTAAATGACAATGAATGTTGTAGTAAACTTGCAAAGCCAAAGGTGCATCATATAAACATACGTATTCTGATGAACTTTTATAGAGTATACCTTTGGCTTCACAAGCTTACTACAGCTCATTCATTGCAATTTAAACTTAAAAGCACATGACCATATTTGGTCACTGAATTATAAGGCTTCATTTGCAATTTGTAAACCATTTCTGCCTGACTCAAAAGTCAGTTTTAGCCCGAGAATAATGCCAGCATAATAGGCGCAATTTTTGTACATTGGTTATCAGAGAAGTTGAAACTTTGCCTATTTTTCATGATGCAGAATGGGATAGTGTGCAAACACAGTAAAATTAGATTTACAGCTATGTTGTGAAGAAAAAATTAGCTGAAGATCGATATACTCTAATAGAACAGTCACTGCATGTTGAATGATCCTAATAGAAATTATGTCATGTGATAAAGTGGTAGTTTCACACGTGACAGCTTAAGGCTGTAATATTATTATAGTTACTTTATTTTATGGGTAATATGCAACTGCAACTAAATAGTTCAGTTGCAAGTTATATGTAACTAGTTACTTTTACAAAGTAACTTGCCAACACTGTAGACTACAAATGATGTATAAGATTATCCACCATATAGTGGACTTGAAATAGAGATTTTAAACCAAATTAAAAATTTTACATTCCTTACATTCTTTGGTATGGCGTACATTGTGCTATCTATTAGAATCATTTTAGTGCAAACCGCACCTTAATCAGTGGCTCCTACCAAAATATATAAGCAAAGGAAGTCAGCAGAGCAGTGATTTTTGTGTACGACATTTTTAAAGCTTTTCTGTAGGTTAGCGTGGCACCAAGCACAATATCCAAAGTGCCATAAACTTGAGTATGAATCTCCTAATGACACGAAATTTCCACCACATAACCATTTAATGTAGTAAAATATATGAGCTAGGTAAAACCTTTCTAAAGTGACCACTCCTTTGTAGAATGACCACTTGTAATATGTAATGTTTGAGTCAGTAATTTGCAAAGAATAGTGTGAGTTCTGTAAATACAATTATATACAGTCACCCCAAACATATTTACAGATGATTAATTAGTGATAATGTACAGAGTGACCTTTGACATTACAGGGCACAATTAACAATTACATTGCAAAATATAACAATTAAATTACAACATATATGACCAGTATTCTTCAATACTATTGTTAAGACAGCAATTTTTTGAAAAAATAAACTGTCTCTGACTAGAATTACAACAATAAATTGTCTCTGACTAGAATTACAGTCATGCAGCTGCAACAAAAACCACAATAATAGTAGTGGGAATATCAGGACATCACAACAGGTAGTTGTGAAGCCATACAAGGTTGATATAACTTGCCAAACACAGTTTCTTTTTCAAAAGTTATGCATCACCTTGCATGCTATAAAGCAATTCTTCACAACACAACAAACTGTTCACTTTCAAACTATACTTGTATTGACATGGATGGATGTCTTGAACGCCAGGATGGTTGTAACGCAGAATTTTGTAGTGTCTTATGCATCTATCAATGTATTGCCCCACCCCACCCCCCTTGGGCATATATGGGGCAATAGTGGGGATTTGACACAGCCAAAAATAATGTCAAATGCCACATAGTAAAGATGTCAAATCCTCACTGTTGGCCCCAGTTGCAACATGAGGACTGTGCCCCAGGCTTCCTGTTGAGCAAGAGTGGAAGGTCTCCAACCCTTTAGGTACTTTTTATGTACACAGCTAATACATTTACCTTAAGGTTACGGAATAGTTTTAAATGCGTGGGTGGAACAAATTACAAACCTGCTATAAACAAAGAAGGGATAAATAATTTCAATAACTGTGTTGTATTAGCAATACAACTAATTGTGCTTGTTTGTTTTTACTGTAAAACAACGACTGTTCTTGGGTGTGTGGTCCACAATAGGGCAATGTTTTAGAAAAACGCGCCGCCAAAAACCAGACTAACAGATTACTGAATCCTTATAATTTCCACACAAATGACTAAACAACTAATATATCTGGAAGCTATTTTATTATTTTAATAAAATTACTTCCATAGGACCTAGATATTTTAGTTGTTTAGTCACTTGTGTTGAAATTATAAGGATTCAGTAATCGATTTTTTAAAATTTACTGATTGTATAGACGTTTTATTGGACTTTTAGTCATTTTTTTGAGTGAAACAAGTTCTTTGAAGGCTTGTATCTGAGTCACTGGGAAGACACACCAAAAACCTCTTCCGCAGGACCTAATAAATTTAACATACAGCATCACTATACCTCAGAAATGCCAATAGAGCCTACAGCTTTTGCTGTATTTGGCGGCTGAAAAACATGGCAGTGCCAGCTGGAGCTAAGCGATGTATGGGCTGGCTTACTTGTGTTACTACAACAAATTGTAGTGTTCCACCTGCCTCAAACCACACTGTAGCTACATAAAAACATTAAATGTGAATGGCTTCACCTTCATTTAAACTTTTCACGCCGCTAGACTGGTTCAATGGGATTCTCAAAAAGTATTGATAGGCATTCAAAGTTTTGAATGATTGCCCGTGGCTATACCGTAACCTTAACACTCAATCATTCTGTGCCCTTCTCTATCATGAAATAGTGCATTCATGTGATCTCTAATCAAATTATTAAAAGTTGGTGTGGCTACCTAAAATTAGATGCTGGCGGTGGGGGACCCCAGGCGGTGACGGGAAACAAGAAATATAATAATGATGGCCCAATCCTCTGGGTGAAAAAGTTGGCTCTCAGTTGCAGTCTACTTTGCTGTTTATAGAGTTTCATATGGTGACCTCATGTGTGGGAAATAGGGCTAGCTATGCGTAAACAAGTTTATTTATTTATTTAGGCTTTATGGTATAGAAACACCAAAGATCTGTTGGTAGAACCAATACTTAGCAGTAGCCATTTCGACCAGTCAATATCATAGTAACCTTTCAGTAGTTTATATGTTTCAATAAAGGTCACCACGTTGTCTTTAACAATATAAAGAATAAATTCCAAGTTCTTTTAGTCTTGACTCATACGGTTGATTAGCTAAAGCATCTACGAGTTTAGTTGCCCATAGTTTACACATGGTTGGTGTTTTTGTTATAACTTTATGACTGTTAGTGCGATTTCCTTCAAGTCACCAAAGATATAGATACTCCATGTACAGACCAATTTTCAAGTTATTCTGTCAAGCGGTTTACCCTGGAGGCTTGACAAAAAAAATTACCTTTGCAACTATTCCTGAAAAGTTGCGAATAGCTAGCTAACTCTCTTGTTCTTTGTTTCATTTGTACTAAAACTGGACCATATACATGTGCAGTATTACGCTGTTACTGCCTCCAAATTTTAAGTAAATCGACCTAAGCACTCGCGAGTTATTACGATTTTTAAATAATTGAGAAGAAAAGTACGAAGAAAATAAGACCAGTTTGAAGGCAAGTATCTCAGTGATGGTTGGTATCAAATTTAGAATGGGAGGTGCTCTATCCAGCAAAAGTTTCTACTGCAAAATGGCTAATTTCGTCCAGCCAAGCTGAAAATGCGTGAAAAAGGCATTTTCTTGGTTCCAGTAATAATACTAGAGCTACTGTACACTTTTCCAATGTACCATTTAAAAAATAAAAGGAACTCCAACATAACAAAATGCATTATGAAAGTAGCATTAAATTAATTAGGAGTTCATCACCGATCTCGGAGTTTAGATATCTCAAGGCGTCATTCCTCCAGAACTAAGTCAACTGAAGCTGGAACCTGCATGTGACCCTTACAGGGTTGACCCTGCAGAGAAGGAATGAGAACCCATGATTGCAGAATACAGTAAGGAGAAACTGAGACAACAGCGTAACTAACGTATTACTTTACTTGCAGGTGTTTTTTTTCTCTTTTTTTTGAGGTGTATTATACGTTTGTCTGTCAGTGTATTATACATTGTCTGTCAGTGTATTATAGGTTGGCCAGTTCTACTTACACCGGTACCCAGGTGGCATTACCTGCCACCGAATGGCTATTGCCACCGGTGAACTAAAAAAAAAAAGAAACTTAGACAAAAAAGGTACTGTAAAACGAAAAAAAAAGTTGGGTTAAAGCAGACCCCAACCCCAGACCCTCTGTACTTGAGTCACGGGGCCTACCACTGAGCCACCGCTGCCAGCTACTGCCTTCCTTTGTTTTCTCCATTATAAATGCAACTATAGTAGCAAACCACAAGGGTGTACTATATTATTAAAGAACAAGGAACCAAAGCTGAACCCGACCCTAGCCCTACGTTAACACTACTTTTCGCATCCCCTAAAGTCGAATGCTCGGGGGACTACTAGATGCGTGCCCTAAAGTCGAATGCTTGGGGCTAACACACCGGTGTAAATAGCTAGTGGGTGGTTCTTATTGACACCGCTATACCGGTGGATATAGACACTCCGTTATACATTTGTCTGTCAGTGTCTTATACTTGTAGCTGTATTATACATTTGTCTGTCGCGCGCCACACAGTGACATTATTGTGTGCCTTAATTTCTACTGCGGCCAACACCATAGATATTATATACCACCTACTCGGGATTGTGTAACGCCGGTTTTCAAAGGAATGATCTTCGTTGCACTGATTCGTTAACACTTTTTTTTGTAGTGTGCCGCGCACGTTGTACTAGGCGGCATAATACCGGAGCTCAACAGCATCATATCTGCTACCCTCTACAGTTCTATAGGCTAGAGAACAGATCCTGATCGGCTAAGTGTCAAAACCAGAAAATCGGCACTAGCTGAGTGGTAAAATAGTGGTATCAGCTTCGTGTTGTTGGAAGGCGTTTGGGGATCTGAGCTCTTAATGGCTAAATATGTCGCTTACTATGATGCTGTTGGTTGAGTGGACACAGAAGAATGGTTTAAGATAGGCATGACGATGGTAGCTTGGTTTTTCAGAGTCGTTATTCGATGAAATATGGTGGCGAGTTTGAGGCTTGTAAAATCGCTTGCACGGTGCTTATGCTGTATTTCAAGCGTTTTCCTAGTAATTCAGTCTATTGAAAAGTGTTCTAGTGTATCCTTTTACTGTTTACATAATGTTGAAGAAGTTAAATCTTTCGTATTAGTAAAATCGCCAGAAGGTGGCCAGTTTTACGGGAAACGTTTACGATTACTAACAGAAGACCGTGTATTGAAGTAGCTACAACGCGGATTGGCAGTGTTAATAAGTGTTAATGAACTCGGTGCGCAACCTATGCCAACAGATACGAGCTATAGTAGTAGCTACCTAACACGCATGCATGTCCTAGAGCTGCAAGCAGAAATGAAACTAAGGTTCTCCATGAACAGGAAAATACGATGGCATAGTTATTGATTTAATTCTTTTTTCAATGACCATAAATATCGTAACAGTGATAGCTAGATAAAGCTGCTTTTCATTCATTATTTTGCGCAAGTCGCTTAAGAAACGCACGGTGACACGTAGTTAGCTAGTCATACATTAGATGCACAATAAAATACATGCACTTCTTACATAATTTTACACATGTGAAATCAGACAACTTACAATTCCAGTAAAGAAATGCGATGAACACGAAGGGAAATGCATTCTTTCTGGAAGTATACATTTTAACTGCACTTTGATTACTTAGCAATTATGTAGACAGTTACTTAAAGGACGGTCTCATTTTAGCACACAGCACCTAGTAGACAGTATTATACATACTTTGTTAGCCACTATTTATATTAGCGAGTTAATTGGGTAGAATAAACAAATGGGCGTTTCTTCGGTGGGCATGCGTCATTCTCAAAAATTTCTTTGCCGACTTAAACATATCTTCATGATTAGTATAGCTTTAGCTATATGCCACTGTGTGAAAAATTGTCCGTTTTAAGTATATACCCAACATTTAGCGGTAGTAATCGCTGGTGCTGTATATAGCTAGGTGTGTTTTGTATTAACCTGGGTACTTGATTTGCTCCATTTGGAAAAACAATAGCTAGCTAACTATCACATTCGCGGATCGATTAAACTGGTCTTAGTAGATCTACTATATTACGTTGTTAAGTTGGTTATGACTAACTTATCGCACAGTAGCAGAGCCACACCCAACGCAGAACTTCGACGTTCCCACGCACTGGGATTAAAATTTAAAAGGCATGGATAGCTGCTGCTACATATCTCTATGTTGCAAGGCTACATAAAACATACAGTTTAGTAGCTAGCCGTAAAATTAAGAACTTAACGTGGTAATATTTCAGACTCCCTGTATTCACAGGCTTTATAGCCTTCTCACAGGTCCCTAGTGGGATAGCATTTAAAAAATACTACAGGTATTGGCACGGTAGCTAATTACAACGAAATATTAATTTTGATAGTACACCATAATTATTCCAAGAATATCGTCGGTTTAATAATATAGCCACATGTGGTTAGTGGTTATGATATTATGCAAGCAGATATTTGATCATATTTCTGATAAAATACTAAATCGCAAACCACATTGTTGTTGTTGTTTCATTATTACTGTAACATATGACTGGCTTGCAATAACAGGGGTGTGCATGGACACAAACTACATCATGTTTACACAACATGTCATACACTGTTAAAAATAAAGAGTAACCACCACACTGAGAGTTCCCAGTGTAGGGAGGATTTAACACCCCATGGAGAGCAACCAACACTCTGAAAAGAATAACCATTACTCTGAAGAGTAAGTGACACCACCTTCAGAGCATGTGTTACTCCCCAGTTACTCCTTTGGAGTAATGGTTACTCTCCAGGAGTGTTAAATCCTCCCTACACTGGGAACTCCTTGAGAGTTATGGTTACTCTTCATTTTAACAGTGTATCTGAGACAGAGAAGGATATAATATTTACTTACTTCACCTGCAAGTGGTTGCATTAGAAATGTACACAATATCTAAAATTGAAAGTAGGTTGTCTTCTGTACATGTGTTCACTAAGACATGTTTCAGCACTGTACTTGGAAATGACACATGCAAAGATAGGGATAGGGATAAAGTATGATATGTGACTGGGCCTGCGAAAATAGGGCATGTGAGCACATGATTTTTGCCCACTTTGTCAAACTTTTATCACTCATAACATTTTGTACTATTATGCTATGTCAACACAATTTTCAGCTCTTAGTAAGCATGTAATTGGCTTTATGATGCCAGTTACAGAATACAAATATTCTATTCCAGTACTGCGATATGACCTGTAGAGTCACGGAGTGTAGTTTGTGCCCACATTCCCTGTTTTCGCAGGCCCGGTCACATATATTGGTGCAATGTTGTGAATTTTACACTCAGTCCAATCACTCCAGTTTAGACAGTCTTTTCAAATGTATTAAACACAGTCATGTAGACAGCATAATTAACTGCACAACACTGCACTGAATATTTTAAAAATTTAATTAACAATATGCACATATGTATTCCTAAACTTGCTTGTCAAGTTTTATATTTGTGACCGAATTTTGGAAAATCACCCATATAGGCACATTTGACACCTAAAATATTTAATGATCAAATCACAAACTTCATAATGCAAAACTACTTGTTGATGGTTTTAAGTCATTCTCAATACCTTAGATTATAAGAAAATTCTCAAAATATTTTCAAAACTGTACCCTAATCTTATTAGCAATCCACTAAACATGAAAATTCTAATTATTTCATATACGCCCATATGGGTGATTCTCCGAAATTTGGTCACATATTACTTTAATAAAAAGGTGCTTGTCACAATTGTCAATCTGAAGTGTTGCTGAGGAGTCACTGTGCAAGCTAATGGTTTCATAAATTCTTTATGGGATTGCTGATTTAATAGAAAGGTGAATTAAAAATAATCTGAAATGTTAGTGGTAAGTACAGCAGACAGCTGAATCCTTCAGATATGACTTAAAAATAGCTAGTCAAATTATTGGGGGGAGGCTATGCTCCTCCCCACTTCCTATGCCTATGTAATAAAGCAGCCAGTTTTCAAGTGCATAATTACTGAAAAGAACCATCATTATTTGTGACGGGCCTGCGAAAACAGGGCATGTGGGCACAAACTACACCCCATCACCTTACGGATCATATCTCAGTATTGGAATGAAATATATGCATTCTGCAGCTTGCATTATAAAGCCAATTAAATGTTTAATAAGTAATGAAAATTGCATGACAATGGCATAATTAACTTAAAAGTTATGATTTGTGAAACGCTTAAAAAGCAGTCAAATTTTATGTGCCCACATTCCCTATTTTCACAGGCCTGGTCACATTTAGTGAGGAAGTATGTAAATATATTACAATATTGATAAGACAGGACCACAACCAGACTATTTGAAGATATCTAAATGGTGTTACCAGTGCATTAGCAGGGATTGTAGCTGGTGGTGACTCACTGGCTCGCAAGTTGGGTATAGATTGACAAAACTTCCTTAAAGCTGGTGACTAAAGAATGGAGTATCATGTTATGTCAGTTAGTATTGAGATAAAGCAACTGGACATCCACTTAGGACATGAGCAGTATTGCATTGGGCATGAAGAATCGCAAAGAATACATATTGAAAATACATCTACTGCATAAATGTTTTTATCATCCCTTGCTACTTTATGACTAATAAAGCATTTTTCCCCACTTTGATCTTCCCACACAAAGTATCATATATATCACTCTGTATCATAGTAGCGTAAGCATCTTGTAGAACTCATGATACACCGATATACATCATGTGGTCCCATGTACACCCTTGCAATTACAATGTACACCTTCATACATCCATGTACACTTTTGTAATTGTACAGCCGTGTACACCCATGCATGTACATCCTTGTAGCTACATCCATGCACACTCTTGTATGTACATCCATGCATGTACACCCTTGTAGCTAACCGAGTCCGGTCATCCAGGTCCCGCTTTACAGATTATCCGGATCTGACCACAGGTGCTAAATTAAGTTAGTGTAACGATGTGGACTTGTAACTAGTAACATGTCATAGCATAACTCTGCTTCTTTAGTGAGCCACGCCTACTTATGTAAATTACGTCTGTAGACATATGGTAGCCACGCCCATTCATCAGTGTGTAGGTATGCATGAATCCACATCCATTATTGTCTGCAGGAGTATGTAAAGCCACACCCACTGATCAGTTGTTATTGTATGAGTCATAATCTGGTTTATAGTGCTGTGATTAACTCTATAATTTTTATTGTGAAAAGCAGGCTATTTAGTGGTCATGAGTGTGTAAAAAAATTTTACAAACAAGTATAATAAAAATTAGGAATTTTATATCAGAGTAGGGACAGTGTATAGTGCTGCAATAAAAAAGTACTGAAACAAGCTGGACCGGAGTAGTATGTAATGTCCATATACTGTAAAACAATAAGAAGTGAATATCCCTACTGTGCATTTTCTTATACTTGTTACTTTTAGTCTTTTTGTTTGTTGCATCAGTTGTCCAAAGAGGAATTAGCTCCCATTACAAAGGAAACAAAATAGGTATATAGCAATTACAAACTGCACATTCCTGCAGTATAGCAATACTGTGCGTGTTAAAAGATGATACACAAGCAGTCACAACTGTTACCTAGTATTTAACAAAAAACTGAAAGCAACAGCAAAATACAGACATAAATATTTGTATTTGCATATATATATATATAGAGAGAGAGATTTTGTTATTTTCCAAGAAATGTGCAGCCTCAGTTTGAGGATTAACGCACATATGAAACATGCATACAAAATGTTTCACAATATGATTGATTATGGGATTACTGATTGGTAGGGGAAAGTAATAATAATTTCAGTTGGTGCTTGAAAATTTGTAATGATTGTTGTTGGATTGGGTCAGGTGGGAGTGAATTCCACAGTCTTATTGATCTAGGAAAGAATGAATTACTGTACTGCTTGGTCCTTGCATAGATGTGATGAAATCTTTGGTCATGTCCTCTGGTGTTAGAAGTGACAGGGATTAAATCAACAGGAGATATATCAATGAGATCATGAACAATTTTGTAGAGGAGGGTGATACTAGATACTTGTCTGCGGTGTTCTAAACTGGGAATGTTAAGGTCAATGAGCATGTAGGATACGCTGCTGAAACGTGAGAAGTCAGCCATAATGAATCTGGCAGATTGCCTCTGTACTCTTTCAAGCTTATCAATATCTCTTCTGATGTGAGGGGACCAGACAGGATTGGCGTATTCTAATCATGGCATTATAACATTTCAATTTAATTTGTGTTGGGCAGGACTTAAGATTTCTCTGTAGGAATGCTTTGACTGATAGAGCTTTGGATGTGATGTTAGTAATATGTGTGGACCAAGACAAGTCATTGGTGATTGTAACTCCTAAATATTTGGTAGATGAAACTTCTTTGATAAAGATGTCACTAATAGTGTAGTTGTAGGTGATTGAATTGTGTTTACGAGTAATTCTCATGAATACACTTTTATCAGGATTAAAAAACATACCAGATCTAGTACCCCATTGTGATAAGGAGTTGAGATCATTTTGAAGTGATAAACAGTCAGATGTAGAGTGAATAACGGTATAAAGTATGGTATTGTCAGCATACAGACCAATGTTGGCATTGATTGATAATGGTAGGTCATTAATATAACATAAAAATAATAGAGGGGCTAAGATTGTTCCTTGGGGGACACCCGAGTTAACTGCATGTGACTCACTGGTTGAACCATCAAGAATTACTTGTTGATGCCTACCGATGAGGAAATTTTGTAGCCATGTTAGTAGCTCCCCTCTAATACCATAGTAGGATAATTTGTTACATAAACGGTGATGGGGGACTTTATCAAATACTTTAGATAGATCTAGAAAAATGATATCAATTTGAAAGCCAGAGTCAAGAGATTTAGAAAATTAATGTTGTTTACGGTAGTAATAAGTATGATCTTCTAGGTTGGAAACCATGTTGTTGTTCACAGAGAATATTTATTGATTCTAGGTGGGAGAAGAGATGAGTGTGAATAGGCACTCCTTGATCTTGCAGCTGATACTGGTTAGCGATATTGGTCTGTAATTGGATGTAAGTGTTTTGTCTCCTTTTTTGAATACAGGTACAATATTAGCATGTTTCCAGTCCATGGGAAGTTCACCTTGATGAAGTGATGAATTGAAGATCAGAGTTAGTACTGGAGCAATTTCTTGAGAGGCTAATTGAAATAAGTGTGATGGGATTTTGTCTGGTCCTGGTGCTTTATGAACATCCAAAGTTGTTAGGAGCTGGGAGACGTCAGTATAAGTAATGGAAATAGGTTGTATGTCAGGATAAGGGCTTTCATCTGGTGTGAGAGTATACTGGGTGTCCTCGGTGGTAAACACTGAGCTAAAATAATCTTTGAGGATAGTAGCTTTGTGGGTGGAATCAGTGATGGTATGACCATTATGTGACAGGGGGGGGGGGGGGGGGGGGGTATTCCAATGTGATCCAATTTTTGCCTTTTGATATATAACCATAGTTTTTTTTGAATTAGCTGTGGAACTGGAATCAATAAGCTTTGAAAAGTAGTCATTATAGGCTTGATGGCATTCTTTTTGAGCTAGATTTTAAAGAGATTTATAATATTGCCAGGCAGTAGGTGAACGTGATCGGCAATACTGAGCATAAGCTCACTTCTTTCGTCTACAATGTCTTTTAATGTAGGTGGTGATCCATGGTCGGTTTGATGTCTTGTTCAAAGATAAATTGCTAGGAACCAAACTGTCCAGACAAAAGTGACAAGCAGATTTAAAGTCAGTCCACAACTGGTTGATTGGTGTGTCAGTGGTGTTTGAATGCAGATATTCATTGCTAAAGTCATAAAAGAAGTTTCTTATTAAGCTAGGGTCTGCTCTGTTCTACAGGTTAATTTTTTTCTCGATTATTTTTGCACAAAGATGCTAATGTTGGATTCAGTCAGTACAGCTTCGTGGTCAGAAATGCCAGCTATAGGTGTACAATACTTAATTAAAGAGGGTCTATTGGTTAAAAAGATATCTAGTGTGTTGCTTATTCTGGTTGGAAAGTCAATGATCTGAGTGAGTCCAAAAGTATTCACAAAGTCCGGAAATGTGCTATTTACTGATAGAGGGTAGTTGGTACCAATTATATTAGAATCAGTCCAGTTTATATCAGGGAGGTTGAAGTCGCCGGCAATCCAGATGATATCATTCGGAAAGGATAAGATAATGCTTTCAAGTGTACTGCATATAGCTTCTATATAGTCAACAGATCAGTTTGGAGGCCTATAGACACAGCAAGCAATTAGTGATTGTGTGTTAGATAATTTTATTTTACAGGCGATTACTTCCTGGGTGCCAAAGTAAGGAATTTTGTGTGAAACTATGGTGTTATGACAGGCTATGAAGATACCACCATAACCATCCTCTCTATCACGTCGATATAATTTATATTGAAATTGGGAGGGAATACTTCAGCATTGTGTATAGCAGGAGATAGCCATGATTCACAGCCAAAGATTAAATCAGGATGAATTTGATTTACAAGTACAGCAAATAGATCTTTCTTGGGGTAAATACTTTGACAATTAATCGTGAGACACTTCAGGGAATTAGCCTTATGATTACATGATGCTGTTTGACCAGGTAGTCATTGAGAGGAAGACTGGTGCTCCATAGAATCAGGAGCAGTACTATTGGTAGAAGTGCTTGAAGGTAGGTTGCTAGAGGATTGAATGTATTTGAAATCAATAACTTTACCATGTAGGAGCTTGTTGACAAAAATTTGACTGTTGCAAATTTTTATGACCTTGCGATCTACTCCCTGTTGGATAAGGTTCCAGCGTTCATGCAGCAATAATGCTTCAGTCTTCCTTTCTTCTGGAGTCATATCACTTTTAATTACAATAGGGTGTTTAACTTTGTCTCTGCTAGATAGAACAGTGTTTGTATCAAGTACACATAAAAATTTAACTAGTAATGGTCTTGGATGGTTATTAGAGCTAGAAAATTTACCCAGTCGGTGAATATCATTGATTGAAGAGTCACGTATGCTGGAGTCAATAGTTGTAAGAACAGGGAGGACTTTTTCTAATTCAAGTTTGGATCTATTAGCTCTTGGAGTTCTAGGAGGACACTCATCAATGCCGTAAATGACAACATTAAGGTTTCGATCAGTGGGTCTGGCTTTCATATTGGATAAATTTGCAGGTTGGACTCTGGCTTCTGGTGGATTGTTTGTTGTGTTAGTTATAAGCTGCTCTGAGGCAGTCTGTAGCGTTGTAGATGTTGTATTAGCAGAAGATTGTAGTGAGGTGATTGTTTCTGTCAGTGAAATAATGCTGGCATTTAGATCTTTGATAATATTGGCTAATTTACATATTTCTCTATTTTGACTTGTCAACATGCATTGAGAACATAAATACTGCACATCAGACTCACCTAACTTGTCGAAAGCTGAGCAGGTGACGCCTGCACATTTTCTGTGGATCTACTCTTGGAAATCACCCTCGCAGACCACAGCTTCATCGCCTCTCACAGTTCTCACTAGGTTCTAGGATTGATTCATCACAAACAATACTGTCAGCTTCACTGTTTTTGATGTTTTTCGTTTTCCTTTTGGGTGGGGAGGTTCCGGTCGTTTTCTTTTAGGCTGTCTGCCTGAAGCCATGTGGTTAAATGGGTCACACTAGATAGACAAAGACACAAGAACAAATACCGATACGAAATTGGACTAGCCTGTTGTCGTACCGTCATAAGCCACGGTACCACGGTTGTAGAGTTCAGCCAGTCTCGAAGCACCGGACCTGGTACATCGTCCAAGGCGAGACTGGTAGGCATGAGGCTATTATGCTCCAAAAATTGAGCATTATGCTTTTGAGCAGTGCTCAAAAAATCACCTATTATGCTTTTGAGAATTGCCCATTATTCCCAAAATTATGCCACCATAATTCGCTAATAATGCCAGTTTATTGTTGTATCAGACCGTTTTCATTGATGTTTAAGCTTCAAATACTCTTGAATTCTATAGCTGGTTGCTGCATTAGAGTATTTCGTTTCAATGTGACTGCTTTATTAGAGTAAATAATATTCAGTGACTGTTCTTTTAGAGTTTCTGACTGCTCTATTAGAGTATCTCGATCTTTTTTAACGGAATTGTGCAATCTGCAGATTTTCCTACTGTTAAAGCTTTATAATCACCTCAAAATGCTAGCATAATTCCTGATTTCCACACATACCTATTATGCCTGAAATTATGCTGGCACAATCGCCGCATCCCTAGAGACTGGCCTAGGAAACGTGATGATAGTAAGATCTGGTGGTTGTAGCAGTCCAAAACGAGGTGAGAATGTTTAAACCTTGTCCAGCCTGTATGTATTATATCAAATCCCCTGAGTGCTTAGATTCTACTACCACACCTGAACACTGCTACAAGTTTTTCTATGCATAGCTAATAATGTGTGTTTCATCATTCTCTAAATGTACATACCACTTATGGAAGTTTGTAGGTCCATGATCACGGTAGGCATATGAACCAGCACAAGGAGCAGGATCATCACAACTATATATTACATTTCCAGTATGTTCCAGTACAGTTAGAAGTCTTATAGTAGAGATTTCCAACTAAATTAAATAATTAACATTCCATACATTTATTGGTATGACAAATATTGTGCATTATTTCAGGGTCACTTTAGTGCAAACCCCACCTCAATGTATATTGCGTGGCACCAAACACAATATACAAAGTGTCATAAATCTAGATAGGAAACTAATAATGACATGAAATTTTCACCACATATCTATTTTATGAAGAACAGCATATGAACTAGGTAAAACCTCTCAAGAGTGACCACTTCTTTGTAGACTGACCACTCAGAATATTACATAAATAAAGCAAGTGATTCACAGATAAAACTGTGTAATGTGTAACACTAAATATACACAGGTACCTAATGCATTTTCAGGGATAACTAACTAGAAAAATCAGTCAGTAATATTTTATAACATGGTAAGTACTGGCATCACAAGTCACAATTAACACATACTTTTGAAACATGACAATCAGATAACACAATGTAAGAATAACATTATTTTTAAAATAGATTTGTTTGGACACTGCTCAGCTTTATTTGTCACATTGTAAGCACCAAGGATGATAATTATTATATAACACTATGACATCACTATACTACAAAGAGAAATTATAAATAGTTTCTGATCA
Source organism: Dysidea avara (assembly GCF_963678975.1). NCBI lineage: Eukaryota > Metazoa > Porifera > Demospongiae > Dictyoceratida > Dysideidae > Dysidea > Dysidea avara. Next base: position 34,134,640 of record NC_089273.1, read on the forward strand.
AAATTACAATCACTAAAGCTGCTATAAAATGGATCAAAACAGCAGTAAATACACCAGAATACAACAGGTATGTGTGAAGCCATGTAAGGCTGGCATCACATGTCAGTCTCTACTTTTGAAAGATTATGCTCAACCTCGAACCTTATTTTGCAATTCCACGCAAGACAACACACTGCTCACCTTCAAACTATACTTGCATCGATGCAGGGAGATGCCTTGAAGCCCAGGGTGAGTGTAATGCTGAATTCTGAACAGTGCTAGATGGCGATTTGCCTTTAAAAGGGCCATATTTTCATTGTAATCCAACATCAATCGTCCTCCAATCAATAAACACATGATAAAATCAAATCAGCATATATGGTTTGCCCAGAATCACTTTCTTCGTCCTCATCAGCCGCAGATTCACGCGGAAACACTCGGAAACTTCGATTACGTACGCAATTATTTGTATGGGCTCCCCATGGGGATTTTTATTTCTCAAACTTGGATTTGCTGTATTTCATAAATACCGTATGGATTTTAATCCAGTGAAGTGCATTACGAAGTACGAAGCATTGGCTACCATTTACTGGAACGACAGCTTGTGAAACGTTTATTGAACGTGTATAATATGTGTGAAAAATTGGTAGGTTGGAAATCGCTACTTATACTATAGCACTTAGTATCAGTGTTGGGAAAGTTACTTTTTACAAGTAACTGGTTATAATTACATATTACTTGCAGCTGAACTATTTAGTTACAGTTACATATTACCCATAAAATATAGTAACTGTAATAATATTACATATATTATTTTGTGTCCCTGTCACGTGTGAAACTACCACCTTATCACATGACATGATTGCGTTGTTGGACAATGTGCAAATCTTGATTATAAGTAAGAAGCTGGTCTCATTCTGTAGGCTTCATTACTTCGTTGTGGCTAGGCGTTACTCAGTGGATTACTAACGAGATTAGTAACTTAGTTACTTGTAGTAATAACATTACGTATTAACATTACGTAATAGCTAATTATTACATTCGTTACAGTAACTACATTAATTAGATAACGCAATACATTTGTAAGTAAAGTAACGTGAGTTATAATACCTGTTTTTGTAGCGTATTTCGTTATATTAGGCCATTCCAATGGGTAATTATGTTTCTGGTCCTTTGAAAATCAGTTTTAGGTGCGGACGGACGGGATTCAGCAACAAAGCAACAATGAAGTGACTGCTCAATTCGAGTACTTTTGTGATTACTGACTGTTCTATTAGAGTATATCGATCCGTACTATGCACTCTGCCCATTTCTTGCAGGTTTTCACTGATAAAATATAAATGGCACTTAGATAGTTAGATTTAGTATACTCAGTTGTTGCAGTCCAATATTTGTTTTTGAAATCCAGGTTTTTCAAAAAGCTGATGCGGGAATTTTACCCATGCATGTATTTCTGAAATTTCACATTCTCCAAAAAAGGATGCGGGCGGTGGACCAGAAACATAGCTACCAATTGGAGTGGCCTTACTTAGTTACCACAAAGGTAATAATATTACGTTACGCGTTATTCCCAACAATGGCACTTATGTTGTACAATTGGAACCTACAGAACAATAAAAAAACACATCTAGTCAGTCTTATTTATAACAAGCAAAAAGTATAAAGAGTTTGAATATCTTGAATTGCCTTCTTGCCTTACAATCTGCAATACATTCAACACATGATGAAATACAGAAGTTGCATTCAGGGCTGAATGAATCTGCTTCACATTGAGTAGAACATTGTCCACAGCTTTCAATAAGGCAATGAACACATTCTTTAGATGTAGCCAGTTCCACTAAAAAGGCTATATAGGAAAAGGCTAACTATCAGCAATTGCATTGTCATCTCCAAATTGAGAGTGATACTGTTATATGAATGATAGATACGTAAATTCATACTAGCATAATTTGCAGGTTGTTACCATTGGAATGAAGTTAACAATTGTGATGATATGGGATTCACTAAATGTGTATGATAGGGTTTGGTTTTACCAAGAATTGTACTAATGTATAGTTTAGATGTTAAGGTTTTGACTTTCTGTAGTCCTCCAACATAATTATGTGGATGTTCCATTTTTAATACAGTCATAACTGAGCTAGTTGCTATAATATGAAAATGTCTAAGGTATAACATGTATGGTATTATTATGCAATGGGTTAATAATAGCACATTTATAAAGTTTAACCGTAATGGATGAATGAATTGCGACCAGGCCTGCAAAAACAGGGAATACGGGCACAAACTACACACGGTCACACTAAAGGTCATACGTAACTCAGCACTGGAACAGAACATTTGCATTCTGTAACTTGTATCATACAGCCAATTAAATTTTTACTAAGGGCTAAAACTTTCATTTCTATAGCATAATGGTATGAAAAGTTATGAGTCAAGGAAATTTGCAAAAGTAGGCAAAAATCCTATGCCCGCATGTTTATAATTTTCACAAGCCCGGTCACATTTGCACTTTATATAATATTATGCATATTGTACTACATATTATATTTACCAATTTAAAAATGAAGAAGGGATTCAAGAGGAGAAACAAGAACTGAGTGACAGCATTGCTCTGTGAGAAAATCCCTACATTGGTAATATTTTTGTTAATGCCAAAGTAGGGATTTTCCAACTGAGCTACATATGCTGTTACAGTATAGCTACCATCATCCCTTGTTTCACATTTTTATTGCTTCGATCACCACTCCATTTTTAAACTAGTTGTTTTCTACTCAATCATTATTAGTCAACCAAGATCATTATTGGGCGTGGTCTAGAAACTATTGCAAAGTTGCATGTATCCACCAGGTGTCCAGTACCATAATATACAGTAGCACACATCAAATAATTTTTGGGTGGGCAGGCAGTCAGTCAGGCAGACTGACCAAATGTTGAGTGTTGGTGCTTTTTAAAAATTCTTTATCTAGCTGCATAAAGGTGTTTTCTCTTTAATGTTGTATTTGGTGTTAGATGATTCTATAAAGGTAATTTTTGTCATTTAACATCCCTCTAGTATGACTTTTGAAGGCAGTATTTAAGGAGGTGCATGTCAGTTTAGGGCCACTCCCTACTTAAACAGTACTACAGTACTGTTTGATATACTGTATGTTCTCAAGCTTCCTATATTCTGGAAGCGATGATTCTGCTGTTTCCACCAATTCTGGTATTCCCCCATTGTGCTACGTCTTCTTTTCAATATCATAATTATTAAGTTAGAAATCAAAATTGTGCTTTGATTGGTTATAAGTTTTGTTAGTTAATTCATGCTTGTATGCGTAGCCCAGTTAGCTAACTAAACGCTTCTACACTAATACCTGATTCACTACACATTTTTGTATAGCTAATTCACAGCTATGTGAGGATTACTACTCAAAGTCTCTATACTGAAAGAAACCCTTCAAAAATTCTGGCTATGCCCCTTGTATATCTACTTACTCATTATGGAAACATGCCATTAATTAATACAATGTAAGGTAACAGACAATAATATTATTTAGTTTAGTAGCTAGCATTGTTAAGTTGCTGTGTACAAAACTGTACTACTTAGCTAACTGCATAAGTATATACTGCAAAAAAACTATAATGTCCTAGCAATTAATCTACTTGCTATCATTCATTTAGTTTTTGTATCTGCTGCATCAGCTACCAAAGTAGAAGTCCGCTGGAAAACAAAAATTTAAACAATTATGTAAACTCCACATGCATGCACACATGATGACACATCAGTAATAAAATTCGTTCAAAAGTGATCAAGCAGTTATAACTCTTATTATGTATGCTGCAAACAACAATAGCTTGATAAAATATAAAATAGCTATGTTGATTAGTTGTAGTAGTTGTACCATTCACATCAGTGAATCATCTATGATATTAACATGTGTGGGAAACTTGAAAATTCTGGAATGCTTCACAAGTATATTTGTATTGGGCCATATGAATTTTGACGGACATTAGATAATGACGTAAGAATAATGGCTAGTTGTTACTGTATTGGGTTTTGAACGTGTAATAATATTGTAATGATACAAACACATGAAAATTAAAGCTTATTTGTGGTTATAGTAAATTTACACAGTAAGTAGATGAGCACAAGGCACGGATTCATAACAATGTTTTAAATATGTGCGCGCTATAATAATCATGATTATAGTTTAGCCACAAAATTATGGTGGCAATTACTAACACTGATTCTTAGTGTTAATAGACACTGTGAACACATTCATATTATTTGAATGCAAGGAGGCAATCATGAACACAACTGGTATGTGTGCATTACACATACTGTTAAATTGTTAATGTACGTACCAGGGATGACATCTTGGTATCCACTGATATTCAAAGGATCGAACACCAGAATGTCTGCAAGCATGTTCACAGTCAAACTGTTCTCCAGTACAACCATAACCTCTAAAGCAAATTTCTGGATATTGGGAAGTCTCGTTCTATAAATTATATATGTAGTCATGATTAAATAAAATTTAATACTAACTTACCTTACAAACGGCAAAGCATTTCACACATGATGGCACACAGGATTCACAATCAGAGCTGAACTAATCCGTTTCACATTGAGTAGTACATGGTCCACAATTCTCTATGAGATAATGAACACATCCTTTAGATGCAGTAAATGCCACCAAAAATGTCATGAAAAAGCTGATCAACAGCAACTTCAAAGCCATCACATAACTTTAGCATAGCCCAGTGTTAGTGAATGAAAGATGACACACCGCCTTCTTTTAAGCTAGAGTTATGAATCACTAGAACTGCTTGAATGATATAAACAATTTTGATGTGGCATTTAACCAAAAGTACAACAGATTTTTGCCAGTGACACATAATTATTGAAACAAGAGTATTTTAATTTTGTGCTTTTCTTCATTGGATTACTTATTTTCCACATACATTATACTGCACACATACACACACAGACAGACACACACACAATGCAAAGCAAAAGCAATAGCAAAAATTTCAGTTTCCAAGCTAGCATATATATGGTCAAGCTTTCCTAGTGGACCAACACTGAGACACCTGTGTACTACTCAGGTGCTATTAGTCAGCGCAGGAAAGCCCTCCTGAGGCAGGACTAGTGGCCCTGAAGAAGCTCTGCTATTTCCCCCCTTGCTCTCTCACACATACAAACACGTACACATACAAACACGTGCACGCACGCACGCACGCACGCACGCACGCACGCACGCACGCACGCACGCACGCACGCACGCACGCACGCACGCACGCACGCACGCACGCACGCACGCACGCACGCACGCACGCACGCACACAAACACGCAATGCACATACACAAAACATATATATACACATCACAAAAGACAGAAATGCAAATGCATTCACACACACAAACACAACACCTACACACTACAACTCACACATACACATGCACACATGCAATTACACTATATAAAAGAATAATTTGAACACCCTATGGGTGTAGTCTTGAAGGCAGGTCTATATCCAGTGGAAAGGGATTCAAAAGATCCCCTGTCTCTTAGCAATGTTGTGGCAGGCTGGCAGTTTGCAAGACTAGTAGTCTGCCTGTAATAATTTGTAACACACTAAATTTCTAACAGATGAGTACCTCGATGTCCTTTTTAGGAAACCCTCCATGTAAGTAGCTAGTTTCAGCAACTACACCAAAATGGCTTCTAATGTATATCCTTGGTAAAATAGGTAGTGTTGGTTTGTAGCTTATCAAAGGGAAGCTAATTGGCAGGCCTAAAATGAGGCCTTAACACTGCACAAATTGTAGTGTTAAATCTAAAGTGTGCAGTGATAAAATTAATGTGATTTTGTGTAGTGCTAATTTCCTCTACTTAGTACAATGTAGTTAGGCCCAGGCATTGGAAACAGATTATTCCCTGAAGCTGAATGTGCACCTTACCAGAAGATGCTTCCTTTGTTTCTAATAATATCATAGAAGTCAGTTACTTGAGAAAGTGTGCAGTGTTAAAATGAAAGTTATTTGTGGCACTGCTAATTGGATACACTATAGAGTACAAGTTGAGCTGGATCCTGAACAACAACTAAAACTTAAAAGTGGATTTTTTGCAAGAGGGTTAAAATTTCAGTCAATCAGATGATTACTGGTGACAGCAAAGGTATCAACAACAGACACGTACGATTTAGACCGATTACAAGTTTGGGAAAGGACTGTAATGGACATTGTACTTTAATGGCTCTCCCATAGGAAATGTATGGTGAAAAGTTTGATTGGCTGTAAATATTATGTCAGACATTTGAATGAAAAGGTTTTGAATTATTTTTAGCAAGTCAAATAGTACTACAAATGGGCCAAATTTAAAGATCATGTGTAGTTGCATTGATGAGTTATTAATGTTTTTGAGGATCCAGCTCAACTCGTACATACTATAGTCCTCCTATACCATTATGCATCAACTAAATGGCTCATTGCAATTTAACAAAATAAATAATTATTATAATTACCATTATTTTAGAGAGTTCTTATGTATAAAGATCTGTTAAAGTATGTTTAGAAATGGCATGCATGGAATTAAGTGAACTTTGAAATTACACGATTTTTCTAATAGCTTAAGATAATGGCATGCTATCACAGTGAGAGCGATACTAATTTCCAGGAATACAGGATTTTTATTCTGGTAAGACATTTGACCAAGCCTGGGCTTATTGTGCTTTGAAATTTTCTATTATTTTTAATCACAGATCAAATTTTCTGGTTCACTGGTATGTAGTATACCAGCAAATTGCTATGTACAACTAAGTAACAATTGTGTTAATTTCAGTGATAAGGTTTCAACAAACAACAAGCATTGATTTTACAAACTTGCATGTAGATTTTCAATTTCCACTAACTCATTTTCAGGTCAATTTTTTTTCAAAAATTTCTGGGAAAACATGCTCCCAGATGTCATGAGCTCACCTTTGTGTCCCATTTCTTTCTTCTCTATTAGCTACCATGAAGGTGTTGGTTTGTGGTAAAGCATATGTCATGACTTTAATACAGGAATTTTCTTAGTCAATGGATTGAGTGCAAAGGCACTTCTGTCTGTTCCTGTAACACTGAATGGGTTGAAGCAAAATGAAATAATGGCCAACTTCAATGTTCAGTAATTTTTGTAGCACATGTTCCCTAACTTCCATACTTCAGTCATGGATGCACTATTACAAGGCTGTGAATGACTGAAGTGCATAGGTAAAAATTGTCCAATAGTATAGCTGCAGGCACAGATGCATAACCTTCCTAGTCCAATGCTTTTTTATTTCTATAATTCCTACTCAAATGTAAGGTTTTAAAGTTTTCCTCACAAGTAACATTTACTTTAACTGAAACAATTGAGCACTGAGTTGTTAAACTTCAGTCTGGAGAAAACAACACCTACAACAACAAAACCTACACAGCAGTGGAGAAAGAAATGGGAGACAAAGAGGGACAATGGTAGGTCTGTGATGCATGAGTTGTAGCTGCTGTGGTTGCTGAAAAGACACATATCAGGCTAAGTTGGTGTCAAAAAGTGAAGAAATCAAGCCTGTAGCCATAACTATAGCTGAGTGATGCTTGGCTGAAAGCATAAATTAGTTAGTTAGTTAGTGATTAGTTTAGCTAGCTACCCAGTCACTATAGTCAGTTAGTAGAATATTTGGTGAAATAGGATTTTAAAGGAATTTATTAGAAATTTATTTGAAGAGTTTGGAGCTGCTCTGAAGGCATTTTAGGCTTGGATATGCTTACCCAATACCATCGAGCTGTTACATATGAAAGAAAGTATAGGTGGTTTTTGATAAATTGTTAGGTTTTAAAAGTTTTTGTTTTAAATATAGTGCCCAATCATTTTAAGCTGAAATACTTGGATTGTTACTTACTATCACTTTAGTTTTTTTAAAGTATATTATTTTATGAGATTTTTCCAAATAGATTGTTCAAGCATTTGTCCTCCATTTCTAGCTTTTAATGGCTCCTAGTATTCTAAAAATTGTGTAATTTATAGCAGTCATACATCAAGTTATTTTGGTACTATCCAACCTTGTAATCCACAAAACCGTAAACTATCAAGCATGAAGTTAATTAGTAGCTACATATTGTACTTTAATACGATTTTGATTTCGCCAACCATAGTGGTGTATATACTGTACAACTATGGAGTGCAATGTTGGATGAAGAATTAAGGGTGAGTTAAAATTTTATATATAGCTTTCATCATGAACCATGGTAGTGGTTCATAATAGAGATAGCCTATTTTTTCTAAAATTCGAATAGAAAACTCAACTAAAAACCACCTTAGAAATCTTTTCTAATCTTAAATGTAGCCTTAAAAGTTAATTTAGAAGAAGTTTAGGTCCACTAGCAAAGATGAAGTTAATTTGGAAGAAGATGTACTTGATAAAAGTATGGAGCTGAAATCTGCCATTTTGAGTAATTTTGTTCATCTTTTCACAGAATTAGAGCAAAATGTAAGTACTTTTGGGGATAAAACCACATAACTTTCCTTCCTACTGTATGTCTTTGTTCGTGTCCATGACCTATTTTTAAAATACATTATTGCAATGTTCACATCCACTTTCAAGCAAATTTGCTTCAGGCTTTCAGGCAGTGACATGGCTATCCCAAAAGGATTGGTTGGGCACCATTGTATGCGTGCAAGCTGCAGCAATCAGTATGTGAAGCATGCTGCAGCTAGGGGGTCTGGGGGCATGCCCCCCAGGAAATGTTTTGAAAATTACATGCTGAGATTCAATTTGATGGCATTTTGCAGCTAAAATTTGTCATCTCTATTAGGACACTAAACTGTACGAACGTTTTTTTTTCCCCGTGAAACAAAACATTTTTTTGAACAATAATAATTTTTATCAATAATACAAGAAAAGGTATTCACATTCAAACAGTGGGCAGAGAGGCAAACTCTGCCCAATCCTGTGATGAAGGAATCGTTGCCATCACAGAAGCAGCATTGCCACGCTGAACATCAATAGCAACCTTCTGAATTAAAAAATTGGGTTGCCCTATTATCACCAGACTGTTCCATTACCAGTGTTCCATTATCAGGGAACCAATCCGTCTCACTAATGAGCGTGCACATGATCCCCAAGCACCCAGGGTCTCAACATAGAGGGGAGAAGTAAAATGATGCAATCAGAGAAGAATACTTTCTGAACTTATAGCTGACTCTGCAGAGTTTGCCAGTTGACTGGCACCACTAGCAGAAGTAGATAATTTAGATGGGGCCAGGGTGTCCGAACAGGTAAAATCCCAGAGCAGGAGTAAGCCCCGTGACCAAGGAATCAATGACATGCTATCTGGCCTCTTACCATCATTCAGGTAATTAAAGACTGGTTTGTTTCAACTGAAGCATATACAGGGCATACTGGAAGAAATAAACATCGATTGCATGTACCACAAATCCGTTCATCAATTGGGAAGAGTAGTTTTTACTATTGTGGAGTACTTATTTGGAATAGCTTGCCTCCCAATTTTTGTGGTACTGACCGCTTGTCAAATTTTAAGGCTACCTACAAACAATTGTTTTGTTATTTATTTATTTATTTAAAACTTTACAGTGTAAACAACAATGATGTACAGGGGAATTGACATGTTGACATAGATAACTTAAAGAGTTGTTACACTGATGGAATACTGGCATCCTGTGCCAGTATATAGCCAAACCACATTACTTATAATTACACTTTAAGTAAACTTATAATTACTTAACTTACAAATTACACCTAACATAAATATTATAAATTACATAATTTACAGTTACAGGTTGAAAATTACTTGACTGTAGTCAAACGACTGTAGTGATCAGGACTAGAGATGTTCAAAGTTCATGAAGGAGTTGTTTATACAGGAGCCACAGGGGCATAGATAATGCAGTTTGTGAGAATCAGTGGGGTTGAAGTTGTCAATGAAATGTTTCCAAAGGAATGATTTTATTTGATTTTTGATGGTAAAAGTTGATAAATTCATGTTAATGATTGGTAAAGAGTTCCATAGTCTGCATATATGATTAAAATAAAAGTGACATTGTCTGTTGGTGAAAGATGTATTGTGCCTAAGTTTTAGAGCAGAGGATCTTGTTCCGCAGTTTGAAAATGATATATGGAATTGATATTAAAACTTGAGGTGGGGCTCTTGATGCTGCTGAAAAGAATTAATGTGTAGTACATATTTGATGTTAATTAAGGAATTAGGCCCCTATTTGGTGATTATTAGTTTCTCATCCACCGCCCGCATCCTTCTTAAGCTACCGCATGGTAAGCCATTATTTACTCTGACATGCTCAGAAGAACACGTGATACCAAACTGTTATAATTTTTGTTGATGAACGCTACAATTCGCTATATATCACCAGGAGAACTGTTGTTTACCTTAGCAAATTGCTGCAGTGCCAGTTGCAATCGTGCTCTATCGACTTCATCAAAGCAGGCTTTCAGTTGACTGTCGAAAAACAGTTGGCGATCACGAAAAGTAGAATCAGCTGGTGAAGGAAATGTTTGTAGTAAGAAAGAAAGACAATTTGGACAAGGTCTGTACATCAGTGTGTTAATATTATACAATAATGGCATAATGGTAATACCCTCCCGCCCGCATCATAATAATTAGAAAGGCTGGATGAGAAACTAATAATCACCGCCGAATAGGGGCCCTTATTGTGTAGTACATATTTAGATTTTGTAGATTTTGTTTTGTCTTGTGTAAGTATTTTTTGTTGTTGTATAATATTGTGTACTTTGTATAGGGCACTGCTGAAAAGCAGTTCTTAGATAGGGTCCGCAATCCGAAAAATCAACTTTCACAAATCGATCCCCCTACCATTGTGGGATGTTCATTGTAGTATCCCATTGCTAGATCCACCATGAAACCGGAGGCACGGTTGTTGTCTTCAAAGAACTATCGATTTTAGTATTTCGTGAGATGCAAAAATTATTTTTAAAATTTCAGGCTCCACACAAAGAACAGGATAGAACTTGCTGCTTAGCTAGATATTATCTAGAGTTAATGTAGTTAAAAAGTACGCACAGTAATAAGCAAATGATTCACTGGGTTCCCGGCACAGGGTTGCTTTTTCTCAAAAAGCAGAAAACGAAACACGAATTTTCGAATTCAAACTGCCCTACCAGCCAAGACAAGAAAAGCCAACTCTTCCTCATAGTGATGTGATAAGGTTGGATGCATAGTCTGTCTATGCTGTTAGTTTGGAAAGGATCTGAGACTTCTCACCATCTGGGTGAAAACGTCAAAATTTTCGTGCGTCATTTCAAGGGATTCTCTCAATGGTACCAAAGTGCTTTCCGGTACTTCTGATGCCACACTGGTCACTTAATTTTGTTTAGAATGATGATAAATGATGGATCAAAACGTTTGGCAGTAGTAGTAGTTGGTGTTTCTGTGATTTCATATGATGCAGTATACCAGCAGCTCACCAGGAGCTCCACCCAGCTCGAATAAAAAATGAAAGATTTTGTACATTTTTCGGTTTGTTTTGGGATGTTTTGCAGCATAATGGTGATGTAGGGTGATCTAGTGAAGATTTGAAGCTGCTGTAGAGCGTTAGAGGTGAAGTCAAATTTGGACGATTTTGCTGCCTCCCTTGATGCATAGCTTAGAGCGAGGCGTGGAAGCTGTGGATGAAATAATAATTGACAACCGCTGTTACCAAACGTTCAGGGACATCTTTTGCCATAGTTTTAGTTTATAATTGATGATTGTTGTGGCTGCAGAAGCGCTGGAAATGGGTAGAATTCGCAACACAATTCTTTGATGCTGCAAAAAAATTTGATGCTCGTAACCCAGATGGTGAGAAGTCTCAGATCTTTTCCAAACTAACAGCATAGACAGACTATGCACCCAACCGTATCGAAACACTATGAGGAAGAGTTGGCTTCTCTTGCCCTGGGTGGTAGGGCAGTTTGAATTCGAAACTTCGTATTTCTTTGTCTGTTTTTTCAAAGAAAGCAACCCTGTGCCGGGCACCCAGCAAACCATTTACTTATTTCTGTGCGTAGTTTTCAACTACAACAACTCTGGATACGATTTGGCTAAGTAGCAAGTTTCATCCGGTCCTTTGTGTTGAGCACGAAATTTTAAAAATAAATCTTGCATCTTGTGAGATACTGAAAATGATATTTCTGTGAAGACAACAATCGTGTCTCCGGTTTCATGGTAGATCAAGCAATGGGATACTACAATGAACATCCCACAATGATAGGGGGATTGATTTGTAGAAGTTGATTTTTCAGATTGCGGACCCTATCTTAGAACTGATGTTCAAATCATTAAACCATTAAATCACGAATCACGAAACACACCGACCGGTTCCAAAACAGCAGGTAGCTACACCTCCAGACACCAGAGCACGACGAATAGTTTCATTCACTACAGCATGCCGGGGAATACCGGCCTCCACTACGCCTGCAAGACAAACCGTGAGTTCCAAAAACCGCATCAACTTTACGTCCACAAACACACGTATGCTCGACAACAATGGGAACACCGAGACGGTTTTCCCATTGCTGTCGAGCATACGTGAACACTGAGACGGTTTTGAACGTATGGAAACACCCAGACGGTTTTCCCATACGTTTACTGATTCCCGCGCTCACCGCTATGATTTAGAAATTCGCAGCATCTGTTTCACCATGCAAGAATACGCATCCGTTTTCGATAGTGTAGTGACCACCATGTAATGCACCATTCATGGAAACATTGAAGTGCTCTAAACAGCATCGCCGATGCTGCTGCCCATTTTTATTTAAAAACCTGAAATCGCGAAAATGTTTAATGCGCGCTACAGAAACAGCAAGGGGAATCACCGTGTTATTACCCTAAGGTTTTGATGTAGACTTGGGTAGGATTGATCACCCAGAGTTGGAGAAGAAACTATAGAGGTTGATTTTTTCATTTCCAATCCGATCAATCTGAAATTTGGAATACGTAAAGGGCTCATTACAGCGGATCGCAGTACGACGTTTGGTAGGAATCTGATGAATATTCACGAAGCTGTGCCGATTATTTGCGTAAAATAAGGTCGAAGGTCTGTCACGCCCACAGTGTAAACCCCTTGAAGGAACGAGCTGAAAATTGCTATGTAGATGGGATAACTATCGTAGGAGTGCCTTTTTGCGTTTAAAAAGAATCCAGATAAAGCCCATTGAGAAATGACACAAAACCCAACCTATGTCACAATTACGCGATCGATTTTTATGAATAAAAAAACTATTAGTTTTCACGCCTACCAGGCTAACCGCTTAGAGCAATGAGCTGAAAATCGGTGTAAGGGGGTGTAGCTGGAATAATTATCATAGAAAGTTCTTGCAGTAGTACAGAAGAATCGGATTACAAACCACTGAGTTATGATTCGAAAGCCAACTAGCTACGTGTAGCAAATGCGAGATCGAGATACTCTAATAGAACAGTCACCCTAATAGAGCATTCAGCTATGTTTATAACTTACTCCATTATAGAATTATATTACATTGCAAGTTTTTCTGTAGGTAATTCGGCTACAACCAGTTAATCCTATAGACAATTCAAGTCACCCTGTAGAGAGTTCAGCTACAAATATATTACTGTAGAGGTTCAGACTTCAGAACATTACAAGTCACACTGAAGAGAGTTCAGCTATAAACAAGTCACCCTGTTGAGAGTTCAGCTACAGCAAGTCACTCTGTAGGGAATTCAGCTACAAACAAGTCACTGTGTAGAGAGTTAAGCTTCAAAGAAACTACCCAGTAGAAATTTCATCTATATAAACAAGTTAGCTACCCTATATAGAGATCAGCTACAAACCAGTTACTTATAAAATGTTTAGCTACAAGTAAGTCACTCTGTAGAGAATTCAGCTACGAACAAGTCACTCTGTAGTACAAACAAGTCACCATGTGGAGAGTTCAGCAACCAATCAAGAAACCACCCTGTAAAGAGTTCAGCTATACAAACTTCAGGGGCGTAGCCAGGATTTTTTAAAGGGGGGTTCCAACAGCAGTATTGAATTATGAAGCAGGGGTATGGGGGAGCAGGTACCAGCTGCTGAGAGACATTCAATATTTTAATAAATCAAAACTCAGCAAAATGTTATATTTTATGCAAAAAGTACATAAATCATAATGCATATAAGTACCCTTGGAATGAAGCTAGTACTAGATAAAGAGATAAAACTACCTAGTGGAAACAGACAGCACAACACATAGAGACACATATAATAATCTGTAAGTGATAGTTATTTAACAGATTCTCACTGGTATAGGAACCATAAATCCACTGATACAAATGTCATGACTTACAATCAAAACATCATGACTATTCAAAATTAATATGCATATCATGAATTCATTTTGCATAACACAATTTCCAAGCGATAAATTGCTAGAGTTTATATCTTAAAACACTGCATACCAAAGCTACAGTATGTATAAGGTAATGCTCAGTTTTGCATTAATTTTAATGTTATAGTGTTTCATGTGGATATGAATATGTGACCGGGCCTACAAAAATAGGGTATGTGGGCACTTGATTTCTGCCTCCTTTTTCAAACTTCCATCACTTGTAATTTTTTGTACCATTATACTATAACAATGTAATTTTCAGCTCTTAGCAAGTATTTAATTGGATTTATGATACAAGTTACAGAATTCAACTATTCTGTTTCGGTATTGAGATATGACCAACAGAATGACAGGGTGTAGTTTGTGCCCACATGCCCTATTTTCACAGGCCTAGTCACATATTTACATACATGTTCTATTAGAGTATATACCTGACTGCTCTATTAGTAGCGATGTCAAACGGATTTTTAAAAGTTTGACAAATGCATGTTATAGCTACAGCATCTTGTAGAGCTTGAAATTCTGCAAATTGATATATTAGCTTGCCACAGTCATTTGCTTTTGTGGTAGCCAGTAATTGCTAAATAAATAAATAGACGGTTCTCCAGACTTCTCTATTGAGCACCATTGGTAGCCATGGCACAAAACAAAAACAAATGACGTATGGGTGATTACATCACTTTGTATTATCAATTGCGTAGAATTGTCAGGAAACTAATACAAGCGTTCAAGTTCCATCTTATACTGACTGAAAACCAACCTATCGATTAACTGGAATGCTGTTGTGCATGGCGATCGACAAAACTAGCCTGCTGTCATCTTCCATATATTTTCTAGGCAGTAAACTAACGTGGAGGCTTGCACATGCACCTAGTTACTCTAATCACGAGGAAATTCACCAGAAGAACACTACCTTGACCAGTTCATCACTATGAAATGAAAAATTCTATTGCCTACACTGTCCAAAATTCATGCAATTCACTGTGCCACTTTTTAATGAAATTTATGGGAGAAGAAATTTCATAATTTTGTGGGGTTTTGACATCCCTACTATAGAGTACATCAATCTTTTACCAAATTTTGAATGTTACCTCTGTAAATCCTTCCCTGAGAGATGAACGTCAGGTTTATCAATTGTTGAGCTGTGCCATTACACTATAGTACTCACTCATTTTGTCCTGCCACACTAAAATTAATGGTGTGTTAGGGTCCTATTTGCAGAAGTCTAAAATTTACAGGGAGGGGGGGTTCCTGAACCCCTTAAAACATCCCTCCCTACACCCCTGCAAACAAGTTATAATTCCATAGGGAGATCAGCTGGAAACAAGAGAGAGAGCTCAGCTACAAACTTAACAGATCACACTGTTGAGAGTTCAGCTAGAAACAAGTCACCCTGTAGAGCCTGAGATCAGCTAGAAACAATTCATCCAGTAGAGAGAACAGCTAGAAGACATCACCTTGTAGAGAGTTCAGGTACAAACAAATCACCCAGCAGATAGTTCAACTACAAACAAATCACCCTGTAGAGAGAGCAGCTACAAGAAATCATACACCTTGTGGGGAATTCAGGTACAAACAAATCACCCTACAGATAGTTCAGCTACAAACAAATCACCCTGTAGAGAGTTCAGCTATGAACAGATCAACCTGTAGAGAGTTCAGCTAGAAACAATTCACCCTGTACAGAGATTAGCTAGAAACAAGTCAACCTGTAGAGAGATCAGCTAGAAGAAGTTACCATGTAGAGTTCAGCTACAAAGAAACCATCATGTAGAGAGTTCTGCCGTAAACAAATCACCCTATAGAGAGTTCATCTACAAAAAGACCACCCTGTAGAGAGTTCAGCTAGAAGAAGTCACCTTATAGAGAGTTCAGCTACAAAGAAACCACCATGTAGAGAGTTCAGCTGCAAACAAATCACCCTATAGAGAGTTAAGCTACGAATAGATCACCTTGTAGAGAGTTTAACTAGAAACAAGTCATGCTGTAGAGCGAGCAGCTAGAAGAAGTCACTTTGTAGAGAGTTCAGCTATAAAGAAGCCATCATGTAGAGAGTTCAGCTGCAAACAAATCACCCAGTAGGGAGTTCAGCTATGAACAGATCACCTTGTAGAGAGTTCAACTACAAAGAAACTACCATGTAGAGAGTTCAGCTGCAAACAAATCACCCTGTAGAGTGTTCAGCTATGAACAGATCATCCTGTAGAGAGATCAGCTAGTAACAAGTCACCCTGTAGAGAGTTCAGCTATGAAAATATCACCTTGCAGAGTGTTCAACTACAAACAATTCACCCTGTGAAGAGATCAGTTAGAAGAATTACCTTATAGAGAGTTCAGCTACAAAGAAACAATCATGTAGAGAATTCAGCTGCAAACAAATCACCCTGAAGAGAGTTCAGCTGCAAACAAATCACCCTGTAGAGATTTCAGCTAGAAAAAATCCTCCTGTACAGAGATCAGCTAGAAGAATCACCTTGTAGGGAGTTCAGCTACAAACAAATCACCCTGCAGATAGTTCAGCTACAAACAAGTCACCCTGTAGAGGGATCAGCTAGAAGAAGCTACCTTGTAGAGGGTTCGACTACAAAGAAACCATCATGTAAAGAGTTCAGCTGCAAACAAATCATCCTGTAGAGAGTTTAGCTACAAACAGATCACCGTGTACAGACTTCAGCTACAAACAATCCATCCTGTAGAGGGAGCAGCTACCTTGTAGAGATTTCAGCTACAAAGAAACCATCATGTGGAGAGTTCCACTGAAAACAAATCACCCTGTAGAGAGTTCATCTGCAACCGATTCACCCTGTAGAGAGAGGAGCTAGAGGAAGTTACCCTGTAGAGAGTTCAGCTACAAATAAACCACCATCTTGAGGAGAATTCCACTGCAAACGAATCACCCTGTAGAGAGTTTAGCTGCAGACAAATCACCCTGTAGAGAGTTCAGCTAGAAACAATTCACCCTGTAGAGAGTTCAGCTAGACACAAATCACCTTGAAAAGAGTTCAGCTACAAACAATGAGAGTTTCAGCTACAGTACAGTTATGTAAGAAGTCACCTTATTAACTACAGAATGTGATAATCATCCAGTGTTAAATATACAAATATTTAATCAAACAAAAGCTATATACAAAATTACTTCCTTTGTTCCACAATTCCTGCAGTAAAGAAAACGCAAGTTAAAAAGAATCACCAGAGCCAGTTTATGGCTGGCTTTATGGCTTGAAATACAAAAGTAATGATATCTAAACCAAAACAGCCAAGCTATAAAAAAGAGTGTATTAAATGTGCACGATGGCCGACTTGATACTGAGTAATATCAAGCATCACCAGCACCTGTCATTATCATGTTAAGTATCTGTATTAATTTTATAAAAATTAAACAAAGTATTGTAAAAAGATTTTTTTTTAAATTAAAACATTGGAATAGAAATTGCTGGAAATAGTGAAGAAACAAGAGTCAAACAAGCTAGCATGTTAAGCACACAGAGATCTCTATTTGAACTCAAATAAACATTTATACAGAAGCATTCTCAATACTTATCTGCCCCTAATTTAGGGAGAAATGACTGTTTTTTCCTTAGTTTCTACCATATCCATTAAATAAAAATAGAGATCTCTGTGTGTTTAACATGCTGGCTTGCTTAACTCTTCTTTCTTTACTCTTTTCAGTGATCTCTATTCCCATGTTTTAACTGTTTAAAATTATTTTTACACTAGTAATTGTCTGGTTGCCACTGATATCATTTTCAACTCTAGAATCATCCACTCTGGACTTTGAATTGTTTGATTAACACACTGCTTAGGCTATTGTACCACAAAGTTGCCTACATGCACTAAGCTACATATAGCCATGTGATTTTCCTAATTCGTTCACATGCTCCATGCTTCTCACAGCATTGTCAGTTGATAGCAGGTAGTTACCTTTTTTTGTGTTTGACTTACAGCTAGATGGCATCACTAACCAAGCTAGACCACCCTTAAATAAAAGTGTCTCCTCTGCATTTGGATATGTACCGGTATGATGCATAATATACTGTAGCCACTTACCATCAATTTGTGAAATTCTTAGTAGTTAACAATACCATGCAATAATTGTGACTGGGCCTGTGAAAATAGGGCATGTGGGCACATGATTTTTGCCTACTTTTTCAAACTTCCTTGACTCATAACTTTTTATATCAAAATGCTATGGCAATGCAACTTTCAGCATATGGTCAGAATTTAATTTGCTTTATGATAAAATCTACAGAATGCAAACATTCTGTTTCAATACTGAGATACAACCTTTAGTTTGACAGGGTGTAGTTTGTGCCCACATGCCCCTGTTTTTGCAGGCCCGGTCACAATTTTATGGTTCACTTTTTTGCACCCATGTTCTCAAGTATATAAATTTATATATACACTGTTGCTTTATGCTCAACTCTTTCTTTATTATTCACTGAGATGATATCATCCTTTATTATTCACTGAGATGATATCATCATTGGACTCTATTTAGGTGGGAAGTAAATCTCCCACCTTTCCTCTCCTAGTGGCAGATCCATACAGTGAAAATGAACTAGCCACTGATGGTCATTACTAAATCTAATGAAGATCACTACTAATGTCTGCCACAATAGTCACTATTTTGTGTACTAATAATTTTGTAATTACCATCACTACCATGTATATAGTGACAATTATTATGATTTAGTGAGGGTTACTATAAAAGATCAGAGTAATGAAGAACACTACAAAAGCAGTGTACGTCACCAGTAAGTATTGTGGCAGAAATTAGTAGTGAAATTCACTACTAATTTTTACAGTGCAGATTATTTAAAAGGGGGTTCCACTCTGGAACATGGTTAATACCTATAGCAGTAATATTTCATAGCAAATAATTGAAGGTGTCAGTGAAAAGGGGGACATGTGCCGTTTTAAGTTTTCCATTAAAAAAAAATTAAAATGGCTTGTTTTAACATTGTCACTAAATAAACAACAGAATTTAGAATTTTGTGGCAGTCTCAAATTATGTTTGAGCAAGTATTACAATAATTCAATTATGTTCCAGAATTCTGTTTAATGCCCACTACATGGTCACCTAAATTTTCGAATGGCAATTGTCCCCTTTTGCCATTGCCCCCTTCAATTATTCTCAAGCAATGTTTCATTTTTATCTGTTTAGGCCTTTAAAAATTCAACTGATTAATGCTGAATTATCAATAAATCAAGTATTGCATCATGTGATGAATTGCTCATGTGATGCATGGTGGCAGTTTGGTATTGATAACAGTCCTTATTAGATGTTAAATCTTATTTTGTATCTTGCAGTGCTTAAACATTCCGTGTTTAAAATTATCAATTTGAAAAAGTAGGTATATCCTAGATAAATGAAATGTCTTGGACAGCCTTCTTTCAATGTCAAAGTATGTTTAAAATCTAAAGTTCCAGCCTTGAGCTCTAGTGAATACTACAGTATGATCAAGTTGCACCTATTAGCATGTAGCAATAAGTCTTATTCCTATGTACAGCTGGTGTATTAAAATTACTTGTGCATGTGATGACAGATAACTACACAGGGAGTTAAGTCTAAGTTGAGTTCAATAGATATAAGGCAACACAGGAGCTGCAATAGATTAATTACTCATATTACACCTACTGTACATAAGTTTAGTAAGTCTATAAGCTGCTGAACAGTTGATATTTCCTTTGTTATGAATGACTTAATGCTAGTATATGTGACTCAGTCTGAGAAAACTAATCTCATCTCCTATTTTAATTTTAAAGTAACGAGAAATGTGGGTTTGAAGTATTCAGTGTTTTGTAGCGCACCAATGGTTGACACTGTGTGTACCAAATTTTCACACGTTTTACACCAATTGTTTACATTCAAGAACATCCTATGTACAAGAATGTACCCAGCACTAAAGTTTCCCACCATTTTAGATAGATTTCAACTCAATGGTAACTACACTAAGCAAGCTTCAAAATGGGGTGGGATCTGAGTTATCCATAATTTGGCTTAATTCATCCCTATACACTTTAGTCTTTAAATATTTTAAACAGCCTCTTGCACTCCCCTAGGCCCCTGCTTCCCAAAACTGGCTAAAATGAAAGGAAATTTACAGCATAGGGTTTTATTCAGTGTCATGGAGCTGTGCAGCCACATACAGCCATCCACAGGCTAGCCAGAGCTCCATTAAGTGCCTAGACCACTCATATGGAACACCACTGTGCTTGGGAAAAGTAGACAGCAATAGCAGACCACTCAAATCTAGCTAATTTTGATAATGTAATTACTTACTAGCAGACATGAGCCACGCCTTAGGCACTTGTGCTTATAAGCACTTTAAGCACTTGTTTTGAAGTGCTTACAGTATTTGTTACTGTGCAGCATTTGTGCTTGTACTGGTACTTACTTACTTATAATTAAAAGTGCTTTAAGCACTTTTAAAGCACAAAAGCTGCCAGCTCTTATTAACAGTCTTTGATTCAATGAGCTTCTCATGTAACAGCAAAAAGGTGCTATCACACATAGCCTAGCAAACATGGCATTTTACTCCTTTATTACTATGCCTTCTTGCATTATATAATAAGGCTGGGCAACAACTGTTTTTCATTGTGCTGAAGACAGAATGGCAGAGAAGTACCTTTGTATTTAATTATAATGACTTTGACTTACCAGATTGCTTGGATTAGATTGTCCAAACAATCTGTCAAGATTCCCAGATGTACCATCTTTAGACAGTAAATTTTAAGTAATTATGTCAAGCACTTTTATAGTGCTTCACGTTGTACTTGAAGCACTTATGTAATTGCAGCATTTGTGCTTGCATTTAAGCACTTTTACAGGTACTTGAAAAGTGCTTCAAGCCCTTGACCTAGGTGCTTGACTCATGTCTGCTTGATAGTTTATCTTGTGTTCTTGGTGAAAACTCAAATTTGCTGTCATGGGCTATTACTATTATTTTTGCTATTACTATTTTTTTTACTATTATTACTATTACTATTACTATTATTTTTCTAAACAGCCAGTTTTCCCAGACTCAATATGATTTCTTGGGAAACTACAGTAGATGTCCCAAGATGCTTCATTCAGTGTAGTACCATGGAGAAAAATGATTTGCAACCTCATAAGACAGCATTGTTTTGATGCAGGCTGCTAGAACCACTACTCAGGTAGTGAAAACTTAACAATATGTTACGCTGCATTGAAAGAAGTGAATTGGAATTCAAAACACACAATATGTACATGCCACAGTACAATTTACTTGAATTGTCGTTATTAAAATTTTTGCCATTAACCTACCATCACAGTTAGATTTCATATCTTTTTTCAGCCTGGATTTTTTATGAACTGTGCACTTTTTTCACAGCCTGACTGTTTTCATATAGATTATGAGCACTGCTCATGCAAAAGCGAGATAGGTAAAAAATGAGCATAATAATTATGTCAAGGCTTATATGGATGCCTCGTTGATGGCTATATTACTGATGTGGTCACAACATCAACTCAAAAAGACACTGTAGCCATTAGTTATATTTGCACTATTCACTTCACACATGATTCTGGGCTATAGCTACATATAAAATTAATGTTCATCATGAAACATGCTCTTGAAGAGTGCAAGTTTTGTGATGGTCATTATAGTGGTCGGATATGATAGTAATGTTCAGCATGCATACCATTATGCTCCACTTTGCACATAATCACCAAGCTTTAGCTTTATAATGTACACATGTAAATATGAACCAGCTCACTAACAAGTAAAAATAAGACATTAGCTACGTGTTACTATCTTGTGTATATCATCTATGTGTGTGCATAAAATAGGAACAGAGGTTAATACATACAACAGATGTAACACATGCATACATTACAAGTTCAGCTACTGTATTGCAATATTGCAATGATTCAAGCTTCTTAGTTATCAATCTTTTCATTATCCACCATCAAAAAAGACTCTTGAAGCTCAGAATGTCCATCAATGCGTTTGTCCACCACACTAAATAGAGCACATAAATATAATAGCCACATAAGTGACAGTTTAATCATTACAGCTATACATAACGAGAGTTTTTCTCTTCAATAGTTGTTCATAGTGTTGGGCAAGTTACTTTTTAAAAGTAACTAGTTACATATTACATATTACTTGCAACTGAACTATTTAGTTACAGTTACATATTACCAATAAAATAAAGTAACTATAGTAATATTACATATTATATTACTTTGTGTCCACAGCCTTACGCTGTCATGTGTGAAACTACCACCTTATCACGTGACATGATTGCGTTGTTGGACAATGTGCAAATCTTGGTTATAAGTAAGAAGCTTGTGAATAAGCTTCATTCAGTAGGCTTCATTACTTCATTGTGGCTAGGCATTACTCAGTGGATTATTAACAAGATTAGTAACTTCGTTACTTGTAGTTATAATATTACGTAATATTAGATTCATTACAGTAACTATATTACTTAGGTAACGCGTTACATTTGTAAGTAAAATAACTTGAGTTATACTACCTGTTTTTATAGTGTATTTCATTATATTACTTAGTTACCACAAAAGTAATAATATTATGTAATGCGTTACTTATGTAATGCGTTACTTATGTAATGCGCTACTCCCAACACTGGTTGTTCAAATGTTAAATGGGCTATATTTACCCAGTTTGTGTTTACCCTACCACTCATAAATAAAGTACCAGCAAAAAGAGGTTCACAAGGTTCGTTTCCAATGGTTATATACTGGGATAACGTATTATGATTTATTTTATATTAATGTGAAAGTAAAGTGCACACTGGTACTGGTGGTACTGTATACGTAACAACAATAAAATTAATGTATGGGATGATGTAAAGCCTCATAATGCAGTAAATGCACTTCTTGTTCTTTAAACAAACATTTCAGAATTTAAAAAACTTCATGTTACTTCCAAATGTTCTTATATACGGTTCAGTTAAATGTAAATTGGAATTGTCAGTTATAGTGACTTTCCCTATATATTGACTGATTTAGTTGAAATGCCTACTCCGGTTACAACCACCATTAGATGTTCTTTTAAACCAAAATTTCTATAGTTTAAATTTACCCATGGAGGTTGAATTGATCCATTTGAATTTACTGTGTAGTAAGCTAGACTGTCTTGAAATGCAGTTGCTTCAAATTGCAAGTCTGCAAATTTAGCTACCAAGAGTAACTTTGACTCTCAGCAATCTTTGTGCGTTATGTAGTACGCAAACACATTTCGCCTAATGTACACCAGTCAATTCAATTGTGTACACTCACAAGCAAGTAGCTTTCTCAAGTAAGTACAAAAGCAACCTATAAAGGTAAACAACTAAGTGGAGGAGTCACAATGATGCTACAGCATCAAAGGCAGAGTTTTAGTTTCAATTATGTCATTGTTATGCTTACTTTGGTGTGGGCTATACTATTGAGTTGTTGGCACAACCATTAGAAAGTAGTTCTGTAGCAGAAATCGCTAACTCAAGCAAAGTAACTACACACTTTAAAGCAATCACTACTAAGTGCCTTCTGTTTGACAGCATGTTTTTATGGTTTCTAAGTATTCTTTATACACTGCTAGTCTTCAAAGATCATAAAACAGCATCAAACTTACTAGCAGTGACGTGCACGATGAAACTGAAATGTCTATGATGGTCGATGCATGGGCTTTGTCTAGAGAATTTGGGTATGAAAACACGTTAGATTATAAAACAGTTGAGAAGCAACTTCTGTGCATAATTTATGGTTTAAAGTGGTTTGATCAAATTATGCTTCCTTAGTGATGCATAACAATGTGATTGGTGAATTACAAAATAATTGATGAATTATGAAATAATTATGTTCAGTTTTAATTGATGTGTATAGCTACAACAGCATGCCGTCATATAAAGAGTTCAAGGAGTAGTATAAACTGGTGCCTGGATTTTAGAGGTAGCACAGCATCAACTTATTTGAATCCAAATTTGTCTTTTTGTCAGTGCATACCATATAATCAAGACACATGGTAGTGCGCTGTGTGGCCCAAGAAGCTGGCGCGCAACACCGTGAGTACATTGACAGGAAAAAAGAAAACATGATTTTCATACCTCCTTAATCTGTGCTGCTTTAACGAAACAAGATGATTTTGCTGTGGACACGCCTGCCAATGTCAGTATTCTATTCACCAAGTTTGAGCAAAATTGCTTCAAGCGTTCTCGGGATATGCAACTTCAAAAATTGGCTTGGTTACTTTGTTTTTTTTTATTCTTCGTCTTTTCGTAAACTTACAAAAACTGCCAACTCCACATAGTCGTTTTTTGTTTTTTTTTGAATTAGCTAGCCTTGATTGCATAATTGTTACACACTATTGGTTTTTTCATTGCATCTTCGTGTTTTTTAGCTCAATTTCATTCAAACCACAAAAGCTTTGAGGTTGAATAGTTAACCTATCCACCCACCGATTTGCAGCTTCTTCCCATAAGTGGTTTACCCTGTAGGTGTGACAACAATTTGGTGTTGTTTTTGTGAATAATCGCTAATAACTCTTTGCCTGTTAATCGTATTCCAGCACAAACTTGGTACTAAGATGTGTCTTTGTACCCCCTTCTGTATGCCAAATTTCAAGGAAATTGGAACTTGCCACACCTACCAGAAAAACAGCTAGGAGTAATGCTTTGTAAATTGCTGTACAGATGGAGTAATCATCTTAGAAAGGCTCTTCAATGGTGCAGAAGAATCAGACTTAAAGCCACAGAGTTATAACATGAAATCCAACTTGGTGTAGCAAGTGCGAGATCGAGATACTCTAATAGAGCAGTCACCTTGAAGAGAATTAAAGAGATCAGCTAGAAGAAGTTTCTTTGTAGAGAGTTCAGCTACAAAAATATCACCCTGTAGAGAGCTCAGCTAGAAGAAGTCACCTTGTAGAGAGTTCAGCTACAAAAAATCTACCATGGAGAAAGTTCAACTGCAAACAAATCACCCTGTAGAGAATTCAACTACAAACAAATTTCTCTGTAGAGAGAAGAAGTCACCTTGTAGAGTGTTCAGCTATTAAATCTACCATGTAGAGAGTTCAGCAGCACTTCAGCTGTAAACAAATCACCCATAGAGAGTTCAGCTACAAACAAATCACCCTGTAGAGAGATCAGCTAGAAGAAGTTACCTTGTAGAGAGTTCAGCTACAAAGAAACTATCATGTAGAGAGTTCAGCTGCAAACAAATTACCCTGTTGAGAGTTCAGCTGAAAACAAATCATTCTGTAGAGAGTTCAGCTACAAAGAAACCACCCTGTACAGAGTTCAGCTACTGTGTAAACAAGTTACCCTGTAGAGAGATAGGCTAAAAACAAATCACCTTGTAGAGAGTTCAGCTACAAACAAACTCACCCTGTAGAGAGTTCAGTTACAAACAAATCACCCTGTAGAGAGTTCAACTACAAACAGATAACCCTGCAGAGAGTTCAGCTAGAAACATGTCTCCCTGTAGAGAGAATCCTGCAGAGAGTTCATCTACAAGCAAATCACCTTGTAGAGACTTCAGTTACATTTCAAGTCACCCAGTAGAGTGATCAACTGCAAACAAGTTATCTGTGGGGAATAATTGACATGTAATAAATATAAGCAATGGCGGATCCAGGATGGGGAATTTGGGGCAAATGCCCCCCCATTCAAAATGTGGAGGAGCCAGCCATGCTTCTGATTAAAATAGCTGCTAAACTTAATGTCAGGCCAAGATCAGTTTATCAACTCATGAAAATATGCACATTTTACTACAAACTAAAGCAAACGAAAGTCAAACTAACTAACCTAGTCACCTAGCACCTTCGTCCGTACTAAGCGCCTCTAAAAATAATTATCATGTTGCTGTTGTTTAATAGATTCAGAGCCTTTCAAACAGCTTTTAAGGGTGCTCTGTACAGTTCGTACAAGGCTTCCCAAGACATAGTCTGTTTTGAACTAAAAGAAATATTATGGTCACTTAATTAGCCTGTGACATGTTGACGCATTTTAGTAGTACCTGTAAATTAGGTATCCCATAGCAACAAGCACACGCATCTTGCTATTCTACACCCTCTCACTTAAATTAGAACTAGTCTGTCATTTTTAATCATATAGACATGAAATTTTCACACAAGCTACTTTAGTAATTTTGCCAAAGAAGAGCGTTTGCCATTTTGAAATAGCAAGTCCAGATGATGAATAACGTGAAAGTAAAGAAAAGGATTTCTGGGAGTGTCAACCCGAAAGATAAATATGTGATGATTGAGAAGCTAAAAGACAAAAATTAAAATGCACGATGGTTTGTGCTGTTTAGCATAGTGTATCACAAAAGTATCAAGGCTCTTGTGCGTAAACTGTAGGACTAGTTCTAGTATAAAGGGAAAAACTATAACTCATGTTCTAAAGCAAATTTGTGACTGGATCTACGAAAACCGTTCTTATCGCCCAAGACAGGAAGTTTGATTTTTTCACACAAACACAAGGCTTAACCCTTAAACACGCAAAGGCCATTATAATGGCCTTATTATTTATTACACCGAAAACGCACGAAAGTTTATGCTTACTTTCACGAAAATAATTGCGCGTCTTTACAAGGCTGTATCTCTGAAAATCCTCGACGTATCAACTTGAAACTTGGTACACAGATGGTGGATACCCTGGGGTTTACCCATCATGACTATCAATTGTTTATCATTAATGCTTCTCTATTTATCCGAAGTAATATGCGCATAACTTGGAAATAACCATCATGGTAGGTGGCTCCGTTGGCGATTCGCCTCAATACTTGGTGTCGAGAAAGAGTTGTACCCTTGATACAAGGTGGTGAAATTCCATTGACATAGCTGCAACTCTCAGGTATTTATGAATTTTAGAAAAAACTTGTGGTATTCACACAATTGTGCGAAGTAACCGCACGTGTTTACACGACTGTATCTGTAAAAATCCTTGATGTATCAGCTTGTAACTTGGTACACAGACGGTGGATAACCTGGGGTTTACCCAATATTATTATTACGTTTTTATCAATAATACTTCTCCATT
This sequence comes from Dysidea avara, assembly GCF_963678975.1. Lineage (NCBI taxonomy): Eukaryota > Metazoa > Porifera > Demospongiae > Dictyoceratida > Dysideidae > Dysidea > Dysidea avara. Next base: position 34,161,994 of record NC_089273.1, read on the forward strand.
TATCCACAGCAATACGTGCATCATTTGGAAATAATCATCATGGTAGGCAGCTCCTCTGTCCATTCGCCTCAACACTTGGTGTTTAGAAAGGGTGGTACCCTTGATACAAGGTGGTGAAATTCCAGTGACATAGCTACAACTCTCAGGTAGTTGTGAATTGAAAAAAAATTGTCGTATTCTCATAATTATTTTTACCCTGTAGGCATGTAACAAAGAACTCCAACACAATCACTGTGGCGTTTCAACGTGCTGCCAAGGCGTATTCTGGTGACTGGTCAATCAAATACCAACAGCAATCCATTTTATCATGCACTGTTCATCAAACATAAAGTATTATTATTAGCATTAGAATTTGAAAAACTTTTCAAACATAAAATGTACATGAAATATATACACTAAAGAGCTGGGATCTTTACTCAGTAAAGGGTTTGCCTCATTTAGAAACCACCGATCCAAGTGATTTCAGAGAAAAAAAAACACAATCGTGGAAAAACCTGAATTACAAACAGCTCTGTACATAACTAAACTGATAATACTGTCAACACATCTAAACTATATACATCGGCTGAACCTGAAAAAGTCTAAGACACAGTAAATAGCATACACCCCTTATTTATTTAAAGTTTTCCTTGGTGTGGTATATCTTAAAACAATTTTCAAGGCATAAATGAACCATTCCACAATTTACGCAGCCATACTTAGTACGTTTTCTATGTGTCTTCCGGTCAGAGCACACTGCACAGTCACCGTCAGTCCCAAGGTTCTCTATGAAATGGCGTTCCTCAAGCCTCGCAGGCGATTGAGGTGGAAGAGCCTGTGATTGACGTCCTCCATGCTGGCATGAGCTATGCTGACATAAAAGTTTAGTAGCCAGTTGCTCCCTAAAGCTTTTGATGGTCTACGATCATTCACAGGTGTGAAACAGCACTCTAGAGTATAAGTATTATCGATAGCCAAATCCCTACCCCTACCGGTACCTGTACCCCTACCAGTACCTTTCCTCCTACCTCGACTAGGCACAAGATCCATTGGAGACACAGTTCCCCTACCCCTTCCTCTACCTCTCCATCTATTTCTACTAGACAAAGGATCAGATGGACATGGTGAGTAGTCCCTGCCTCTATCACTAGGTGAAAATGGGGCATGTGGAGAAGAAGAACGAGAGCGCAGGGAAGAACTAACAGGAGAGCCATGGTAAGCCACAGGAGAACCACTGCAGGGGTATTCAGTTTCCAGGCTACCCATCCCACCGTCACTCACTCCACTATGTAGCCCAGATGGTCCAGGATGTCTTGACTCATCATGACCTTCACAATATCTCACATCAGCTATTAGAAGAAGCAGGACTCAAGTTATAAAACATGTGAAAAGCATTATACCTTCTTAATCATTGTTTGTCTCTTCCTCAATGTCTTCTTCGTCCTTGCTGAACTCTTCCTCACTATCATTTTCTTCCACATCGCCATAATCATCTATAATGGCAGGCGAAGTGATAGGACCGATTCATCTGTCCGCCATTTTACCGTCTTGTTCCCTGGTAAGCCTATCAAGGACAAAAGAGTCTTCTCCATGGACAAAAGAGTCCTCTTCGTCCGAGTTGTTCCAGTCATCGTCGGTGTTGCTATAGAAAGGTTGATCAACAACAGTATTTTCATCCATATCTCGCTTATCTTTAATCACAGCACAAAGTTCTTGAGCTCGAATTAAAGCCCAGAAACGTGGCTTTCCGTTGCACTAAACCGTTTCATGATCACGTAATCCTAGTGCGCGCACCTCTGTGCCAAATATGGAGGGCCACTTAAATGGCCCTTGCGATTTCAGTGCAATATTTCGTAAATTCGCGTGCGCGTTTAAGGGTTAATGAATGCACTATCAAGTTTCACTGCCACAGTCAACCAGAGTAAAGTGGTCTGCTTTTGCTGGCTGCTTTTCTAGAGCACAGTGGCGAGCCGTACGAGTGGTCTGGGGTCTTGATGGAGCCCTGACCAACCAGGAGATGGCTGTGTGAGGCTGTACAGCTCTGTGGTGTTGGACAATGACCTGTGCTGTAAATTTCCTTTCATTTTAGCCAGTTCTGAGCACTGAATGGCCTATAACTTGGCCTAATTCATCCCAGCACGTCTCTTTTCAATTTTTGAACACCATCTTGCCCGCCTTCCAGGGCTCCCGCCTCCCACCCTTCTGGAGCTCACCTGATACAGACAACCTCGGTTTAAAAACTATCTAAAATGGCAGGAAACTTAGCTGTTGACTACTTCTTCAGTGGATGATCAGGAAGGTAAGAAATTGTTGTGAAATGTGTGAAAATTTGGTATGCGTAGCTACCACCATTGGCCAGCTACAACACAAAGAATATTTAAAACCGACGTTTCTCGATACTTTTAAATGGGCGATAAGACCGGTTTTCCCAGAGACAGTCACATTTAGCAGTTGGGTTTGGACTAAACTGTGTACTAGTGTTAGCTTATATCCAGTAAAAAAATTACAGAACATTTGCTAAAACCATTTGTAAGTTATAGAACAAATTAAATTTCATGGGAGGCCATATAAGCAGACTGTACAGAGCACCCTTAAGACTTCACAACCATCTGAAAAGGCCAAAAATGGAAAAAATTAGCAGTGAGACACTACTAAGAGGTAATAATTTACTGTTTCAAAATTGCAGCACTGAACTAGTAAGAGAATCTGGCTCTCCCCAACCACCTACAACTTACCCTGTTTGTACCCCTCCCCTTGCCAGCTCCTGGATCCGCCCCTGATAATTATTATATATATTTAATTTGTACATTTACTGATAAAATCAGAAATAGTTAACGTATTTAAAATCTGCTTCATTTTTTCTTCTTGTGGTAAAGAAAAGAAGATAGGTTAAATAATCCCCAAAGCCATCCGTAAAGTGGCTTTGGGGTATATAAATACAAAAAGAAGTGAAATCTAATCCAAAACAGCCAAGCTGTAAAAACAGAGTGTGGCCCTCAAAAAGGCTACGGTGAAAAAAGATGTGAAATCCAAGGTGGTGGCCAAGAAATGGCTGTGATGTTAGGTTAATGGTAAAAATTTTAATAACAACAATTCAGGTGAATTTGGTGACACTTGGTCTTGGCACAACATTCACCTGAATTGTCGTTATTAAAATTTTTACCAATAACCTACCATCACAGCCATTTCTTGGCCACCACCTTGGATTTCACATCTTTTTTCACCATAGCCTTTTTGAGGGCCGCACTCTTTTTTACAGCTTGGCTGTTTTGGATTAGATATTATATAAACAAATCATACCCAAAAGGTGGTGCAAAAGAACTGAAAGAATAGAATAAAACCCAGACCAACCTGATGCTACCTGAGGTTTAAATTTAGGCCAACTCAGTCACTCTGTTTAAAAAGCTACTTCTGCAATGCACTAGTTGATTCATCATCGAAATAACTTACCATCTTATAGTGATATCATTACACAGACATGCAGCAGAGGATTCAGTGCTCAGCACATTGCCTTATTTTTATTCTCTTCTAGGCCTGAGTCAAATATGCTCAAACTTTTGTCCAAATTGCTTTCGGGAACTGTTCACCTATTATGCTCTTCAGCTGTTCTCATTATACTTGCGTTATGCTCCTAGGTTAGCAATATTTCTTACAATAATCTTAGAACATTTTAATCAGTGAATGCTCTATTAGAGTATTTAATTACAGAGTGGCTGTTCTATTAGAGAGTATTGATCTAAGGAGGTATGTAAATTGCATTTGAGTGCTCTATTGCAGTTTGCAGTTTCCACTGACTGCCCTATTAGGGAGTATCAATCTATTTTCGTGGAATTAAGCTCCATAGTTTTGAAATATCCACCAAATATGCTAGAAGTATGCTGGAATAGCAATCCAGCTTTTATTATGCTGCCATATTTGATGCAGGCCTATTCTCTGCACAATGCACCTCACAAAAAAACCTTTGTAACAAGATCACAGGCAGAAATTCACCTTACCACCTCACCTTTAAATGTGTACTGGATCATTTTCCATGGATCTCAATGCTTGGTTCAAAAATGCATGACAACATGCTCATTCGTGACACAGTTAAATATATGGAAAGCTGCCAACTTCCAGCTAAGAATAGAGAGGCAGCCTTATCACTTAATTAATGATCACCTAATACCAGGTACAATACGTTTTGGGACTCAAATTAGGGTGATTTAGTATGCCTTAAGAGTTTTTATTGAAAATCATGAGAAACCATGAGCGGTCATTATATCAAGACTGAAATTGTGTGTTGCACAACCAAATCATGATAGTTGAAAGATTCCAGCACTGAGATATGACCTGTTATGTGATAGAGTGTAGTTAGTGCCCACATACCCTAATTTTGCAGGCCCGGTCACATATTTAGTTTTGGCTTTGTTTCTCTTTATGAATTTAGCTATAGTCTACCTCTTCATTGATGGTAAAGTTTAAGAGTTACATAGTATTACAGAGGTATTTCTTGGTCATTTCCAGTTTTATCTCTAACAATGAGATGGGAATAATGAATTTGTCAGACAGCTGTATATACCTTGCATGCAGTAGTTATTACATTCCAAAATTACTTCCGGATGCCATCTTAGAGTATAAAATTTTCAAATTTTCTGTGACGATACATGCCTCCAGACCCCCTAGACTAGCAGCAACAAGGCTGAGACTTACCATGTTTATGATGCCCCTGAATGGTTTTAAGTCCTGCATTAGGTTAGGTAATTCAAAAGCTGCAGCACAAGTTGCTGTCAGGCCTTCAATGCTGGATGCAGTAAAGCTGTAGCTTTATTATAATTAGGGATGAGTCTATTTTGCTTTTTTTCTCACCTATTTTTCTTTCCAGCAATTCTTTTTTTACCTACCTATTTTGCTCAATATTTTGCTTGTCAACAATCTATTTTGCTCCATAGTTGGTGTACAATGTAATAATAATAATTACATGTAATAATCAATAAGCACTGTTTACATACACTATGGTGTTTAGATATTAGTGATTGTATCTTAGCATGATTGATGCCTCCATATAATCCTTTAAAGAATTTCCTTGTAGGTCACCAAATCCTGAATTCAATAGTGAGAACACCCTTTCTGCAGCAGCCGAGGAGGGCTGTATGGTCAAGACCTTCTTTACAGCATTTGACCATAAAGGCAAATCAGTTGCATTGAGCTTCCACCATTCCAGAGCAGCAAGTTCATCACTAATACCATCCGCCTTAGCTACATAAGAAGGAAGTTCAGCCTTCAAATTTTCAAGCTCGTCATCCTTAAAGAAGGGAACAACCTGCAATGCATTTACATGAGAAACATCTGGCTTAAGCATTACTATCTTGTGCGGATTGAAAACTCTCACAGCCTTAAAAACTAAAATTTGCTCCTTTAAGGAAGAATCTAGCAGTTCTTGAAAGTAATCTAGAGCTGGTTGCATACAGCTTCGAGCATAGCTGCGATGCCTCTGCTGTGCAGTTGATTGAGTAGTGATACTGCGAATAACAGCTTCAGTGTTTGGAGTATGAGCTGCCCTGACTGCTGCAACAACAGTCTGTACTATTTCATAAGCTGTGAAACTCAGTGGCCCATCTCCTTCAAGGTTATATGTAGCCTTAACAAACACCTCCCCCCAATCAATAACAGCAGCAAGCTCAAGCTTTAAGTGTTCAAGCTTTTCACGGTCAGTTAAAATAGCTAGTAACTTTGGACGAGATGCAGGGCCTAAGTCTGTATTTTCACTTAGGAATGGTTCGATATCACCAAACTGGAGCATTATTTGCTTAAAAATTTCCCATTTGCTCCACCACCTGGTAGCACTATACGATGCCATTGCCTTTCCTGTTTGTTGTTTCCATAGAAATTTGGCTTTAATGCTATGTGAAAAAAGTGCTAGCCAATTACCAATAAACTCAGTCAGGGTTGGTACTTTGAAGTGCTCTCCAACACGATCAAAAGCATGGCTGAAGCATCCAATATCTATTACATTAGGGTAAACAATCTTCAATGTCCTCATTGCTACACTGTTAACAGATGCTCTATCTCGCATAGCAGCAATAAGATGGCTGGAAGAAATGCTGTAGAACACTGAAAGCACTTGTACCAATTCGTGTGCAATTTCTTCCCCAGTGAGAGATTTTGAAAGCAGTTGGATGGCTAGAAGCTGCTGTTGAATTTCAAAAGAATCATTTACAAAGCGCACTAAGACTGCTAATGCCTCTCCACTATGAGAGGTACCATCAAAAATGACACTCAAGAACTGACCCTGGAGTGATTGCTTAATACGTGCCTTTTCTTCTTCTAAAATAAAAGGAATAAGGTCAAACATAAATCTGCGATCTGTAAGGCGATAGCCTGTCTCCTCAAAAAGACTACGAAACTGGTCAACCTTACTTAGTGGTACACCCGCTTGAAGAAATGTTTTGACCACTTTGACTCGGAAAACCTGCTGTTGTTCCGGAAGAGTCTCACCTCGCCCATGAGCTTCTGCATTATACCTTTGCAGAGATTGTGCAATGTCTGAGTCTTTAACATTCCTTTGTTGCAGCTTTTTCTTTCCATTAGCATGTTTAGTAGACTTTAAGTGATACTCAATACTGCTCTTTTTGAGGGGTAACTCTTCCCGGCATCCTTGGCAAAAAAGCTTTCCAGTAGCTACAGTAAAGGGTTCCTTGGAATATTCGGTTACTCTTTGCTGGGGCTTGATCGTTTTTGGGTTGCTCTGCGAATTCGAATGTAATGCTCTCTTCCTGCCAGCTGGTGGATTTTTGGCAATTTTTCTCTTACGAGAGAAGTCAGATGCACTTGGTGCCTTTAGCACACTAAGCAAGGACACTCCACTAGACGTTGGCGTCGTTGAGTTGCTGGCACTTCCGGTAGAACGAGTCCTCGAAGTTGTACTAGTCGAAGTTGTTGTAACATCTGACTCGCGAGACGATTCACGGTCATCATCATTACTAACAATGCTAAGACTGTCATCTACTTCACTAACATCGCTTTCAGCACTTGAACTGTAGTCAATGCGTTCTATCACATCCATTGTAGACACTATTTCACACGTGATTATTCGCTAACATGTATTGTGGGTTCGCCTTCGGGTCAAAGTTCAGCTAGAGCCATACTCATTTAACGTACGAGTGTTAAACGTAGCTATGGTAAGTTGTTACTTGTGTTAGTTATGCAGTTACATTCACACTGTCTGAAACAGATCTGAGATTAACAAATTTTGCTTATTTTGCGCCTATTTTGCTCGATTTTGCTCCTATTTTGCTCGATTTTGCTCCTATTTTGCCAGCATTTTGCTTGTTGCTCTTGTATTCCTATTATTCCAATAATTTTGCTGGCGAAATCGACGCATCCCTAATTATAATTAATCAATGAAAGGATAAAAAAACTTCAACTGTGTAGACAATAACCACAACAAACACAATACTCATACAGAAAACTCTAAATTTTAGTAAAAGAAAATGCAAAAGAGAAACTAACAAAATAGCAACAAAATTTTTAAAAATGTACATCTGTAGAAGTATTCTATATCATTTGTTTACCCTATTTTTTAGCTGCTTTCTGCATTATTTATCTCTTATCAGTATAGCTACTATGATTTATCTGGGGAGAAGGATAAAACAGGACAGACCGCGGCAGAGAAAGTAGTTGAATTGAGGGTGGGCTAATCAGAGTATAGAATCTCTGGGAGCAGAGATATAACTCACGTTTCCTTTGCAGTACGGGAATAAAACCAATATATCTGCACTCTCCATGAAGAATAAATCCAGCAATATATGTGACATGGTCTGGGAAAACCGGTCTTATCGCCCATGTCAGCAGACTCGATTTTTCACCCTGAACACAAAGCTAAACTATCTAATTTCACAATCAAAATCAGCTAGACTTGAGTGGTTTGGTTTTGCTGACTGCTTTTCCCAAGCCCAGTGGTGATCTGTACGTGGGGTGTGTGGCCTTAATGGAGCTCTAGCCAGCCTGGGGATGGCTGTATATGGCTGTACAGCTCCGTGGTGTTGAATAAATACTTCTGCTGTAAATTTTCTTTTATTTTAGCCAGTTTTGAGACCTGTATGGCCCATAGCTTGGTATAGTTCATCCCTATGCCTTCTTTTTCAATTTTTTAAACAGCCTCTTGCCCTCCATCCAGGCCCCCACCTTCCTCCCATTTTGGAGCTCGCCTGATATAGTCAAACTCAGTTCAAAAACTATCTAAAATGGCAGGAAACTTAGTTGTTGGTTACTTGCACAGTGGATGCTCAGTGGATGCTCTGGAAGGTAAGGAATTGGTGTAAAACGTGTGAAAATTTGGTACGCATAACTTCAACCATTGGTGAGCTACAACACACTAAATGCTTAAGATCAGCATTTCTTGATATTTTTAAATAGGCGATAAGACCAGTTTTCCCAGACTGGGTCACATATTAGATATTTCAATTCCTATCTTCTTTCATGGTTTATTGATCATGATGTGATTTTTGCAATACCCGTTTTACCGAATCTATTTCAATAAAAAGAGAATTATGCAGCTAGTTTGGTTTTCACTTAGCGGATTACATGGCATAATAGTAACATCACTCAAGCATACTCACATAATGGTTGAATGAATTAATAATCACTTAACCCATATGTTTTATACACTAGCATCTGATGATTGATCAATAAATGGGTATTAATAGTGTGGGCTTATAATTCACGGAGTGGTGTATTTTCGTGGTAATCGGATTGTTGCAGAGGCACTTCTTCTACTGTTTTTTCATCTGTAGCACTGTTTAACATGCTGAACATAGCGGAAAGCGAAGTGTAATGGCCACTGCACTTTTGAAGCAGTTTTTGATTGCTGGGGTGTGCATTTAGATGAAAACATTAATTTTGGCACCATCCTTTCTGTTGATGTGATGTGCGTGGGTTCACCAGTCATAATAATGTTACAAAAAAAGTAAACAAACAAGCTTAAGGAAAAATTTAAAATTTTAAGTTCGATTAGGGATCATAGAAAAAAGAAGTAGGGAAACAAGGGAGGTCACCTACACCTTCAGATATACTAGTGAACATTTAATCCCTAAATCAGTCTTGGTCTTGGGTATAGACTGGATTAGGGATTAAATGTTTACTAGTATATCTGCAGGTGTAGGCAACCTTCCTTGTTTCCCTACTTTTTTCTATGATCCTTAATCGAACTTCTAATTTTTAATTTTTCCTTAAACCTTAAACTAAACAATTATTTTAGTGATTGTTCGACACTAAATAAATCTTATTAACAATTAATGAGTAAAACCTTTGCAACTGCATTGTGCACACAGTATACATCAGCTATTTTAAATACATACGTACCTTATAGCCTGAAACGTATACTCCTGATTGTTCTGCTTCCTTAGTGTCCAAGTGGTTATTAACCTTTTAGCCAAGACTGCACAAAAGCAACATAAAGGGATGACAATCAAACTTATTGAGATTCCTGTAGTTGCAGCCTCTGAAAACCCTGAAGTGCTCAAATTAACAACCAGTACCATGTTTAGTAAAACTGTAGTATCTAAAATGTTAAGTATTTGCTCAGAGTATGGTTGGATCCATATATGATTCAATGCTATAATTACACAGGCTGTGTGTAGACAATAAATTCTACTTTGATTATTATTGACAGCATATGAAATTAAGAAAAGCACTAGTCGACATATGAAAAAATATGCAGCAAACCAACTATATTTGTCCTTGTAACATCCTTGGAATTGATCTAGAAATGGTTTGATTCTAATCAAATTGAACCTCCCTTTCAGAAATGGCTCAATCAAAAGCAAGCATGGTAAACCTACCACAAAAACTATAGCACTTAAAATTGCTACAATGCCATATGCTATATGTCTTCCGCTAAAATATTTAACATCAGGTGAGGAATAAGAAAATGTCTCATCAACATCATTAAATGTTAGTGGTCTCAGTAACTGAAGTGAGGTTGATACTAGTGATGTATAAGACAACAACAGGAGAACGCAGAAAGCCCGTACAATAAAATGTTTGGCAAACTTGGTTATCTTCATGGAACGTTTGGCTGCTTGTCGAATCCCAAGTAGTATAATTGAAATGGCTATCACATGAATGTAATTGATAAACTGAAGATCAATTCCACTTAAACCTTTTATGAGACAAAGTTTTCCAATAATTTGTGGTGTCAGTTTAGCAAAACTTGATATCACTGCAACTACCTGAAAAACTCCATCCGAAACATACAAGTTATTGCCTAACAAAATATCTACTATGCTATAATAGTAAATTATCCCATACAAATGTCCCAGAGATATTTTAAATTTGGAATGTGTTAACCCACACACACCCACTACTATTGCAATCCAATACAGAATTGTCAACACGATTGCTAATGGTAACATCCAAGAACATTTTCTCTCGTCAATACAGTCAGGAGCATTGTATGCTAGAGTATATCCTGAACTACAATCCCCACAAGCTACTCCTGTTCTATGTGGTCTACATTGTCCATCTAATTCTCTTGGCATGGTGTAATATCCATTTCCTGTCTTGCTGCGATGGCTAAAATCACAATAGTAGTTGGGACATAATGATACTGTACGTCTACCTAAGACACTACCAAACCAGTATCCTTGCCTGATCTCAGCATTATTTTCAGTACACTGGATAACATTGTCATCATCATTGTAGCATTCACATATTTGTGAATTGATGCTAAATGCAAAACCACTAAAACAAGGTAATAAATTGAATGACAATGTTGTGGATATTTGTCTTAATTCAAATTGAAGAACTGAAGTTAAAATGAAATTCAGAGCAATTTCATCATCAACATCACAAGTAGCATTTACTGCACTTACGGTGACCGTTTCATTTCCATCATTCAATAGCAACTGGTCATGTGATAGTCTGTATGTAGAATTGCAATTAGTGCAGGTTATTCGGAATTGCACTCTTTCTATACTGGTATTATAAAAATAATCATAAAGCTGAGCACTAAAGTATATTGGATGACCTAACATGTTTGGTCCTTCTACAAAATAACTTCCATTGGTGAGATCACATGAGCCTGTTGAACACAGATGTACCATATAAGGTGCAGTAGTGATAGCACCATCAGGTTGTGTGTAACTAAATATACTACTCAGAGCATACTCATCAGCATCATGACTGCCATTTACATCTACTTGACATGACTCATGAAAGTTAAAGTATATATCATTACCAGCCACAGTGGCAGAATTATGATCAAAAGAAATTGCTGTATAGTTGGTGTCATGTTCAATTATGTTTGCAGACACTAAATAACAGTTTTGATTAAAAGGGATGAAATCAACATAAATAGCTCCTCCTCGAAATGCCGCATTATTGCCAATAAATCTAGCTGAAGGTGCATTTCCTGAATATAATTGGAATACTGAATTTTCATTAAAATATATCGCTGCACCATTCTCAGCCTTGTTATTCTCAAACAAATTTTGTGAATGCAAGGTTAACTTAGTAGATGATGAAATATATAATGCAGATCCAATGTTGTTGATGAAGCTTGATGAGTTTAAGATCATTTCTGGTGTTTTCTCTTTAAGTTGGTCATAAATGTACACAATACTCCTTTCTGCTACATTATAATTAAATTTACACTGAGATAAAGTGACTTTAGATGTGGGACCATTTTTATAAGCTACACCAATTAGCACATGAACTTGCATTCTTAAAAAAAGGGCAGCTCCATGATCTGCTCTTGTGTTGTTTACAAATGTGCATCTTGTGAAATGGTTAGTTACGGAACTTACAGCATCAGCAAAAATTTGTAAAGCAGATCCTGTACTGTTTACAAAATCACTAAGTACAAAACTGCCATAAAAATTTCTACTATTTGAACTAAAAACATAAACAATTGAGTTCCCTGCATTGTTATATAGCCATGTACACTGTGTAAATATTATACGAACAATGTCATTATTAACATCAGTAGCTGCATGCCTTATGCTTACTATTCTGCTTGTGAAGTTGTTTGACACAAATTGTGTTTTGTGAAATGTAATGTAAAGGCCTTGTTTTAAATCTTGTGCCTCAATCCACAGCAAAACATCACGCCCTTTGTTTCCAACAAATGACACATTATTCATAGTAAGATACCCAACATTGTCATTTATAGAAATAGCAAATGCTACCTCAAAGTAGCGCAATTGGTCAGCTGATCGTTGAATGCTGTTATTGACAAATTGTGTGTTAGAGATTGATATGTTAGTGTGATTTGCTCCCCGGGAAGCAATTGATGAAATGCCTTGACCTCTAATTGTTGTATTGCTGATTTCGATTGTTACATATGATTGTAAGGCATAGGAAGAGGTGGATACTTCCAATGAGCTGTAATCAATAAATATAGATGAAAGGATCATCACATGAAAGAATGAGCCACCTTCTAGATTTAATCTCAATTTAACACGAAAGATTGAATTGTCGATTAGAATGATGTGGCGCTCAGCACCATGCATTCCACCAAATTGAAGATATTCTGGATAAAGAACACATGATGCAAATGTACTGAAATGAATGGATAGCGAAAGGCTTCCATATGATTTGTACCCTGTGAAGAGACGATTATCAGTGAGACAAAAAGAGCAGTAGCTAACGTTAATACTGAAAGCACTGAAAAGAAGCCAATTAGTAGAACATCCATCCCAAGTAATCCCCTCAATAATGACATCACTACATAACTCACAGTACACACGTACTAAATCGTAGCACAAGATATATGTACCATTACCAGTTATCGTAATGTTATGTAGATTTCCTGATCCTATTGGAGTGTCACTGATCAGTGTTTCAAAATCTGATGTGATGTTTACAATGGAATCATTTCCCAGATTTTGTAAAGCAAAGGAAAGATTGCCACAAGGACATGCTCCATTCACACAACATTCAACACTAACATTGTAATGCCAATTAACTGTGATAACTGTACCATCAGCATAAGGATTTAGTGTGAACAAATAAACCCATATTGTCAAAACTGCTGCACCAATCATTAGTTCTGAGAAGTAAATTAAGCAGCAACAATTGTTAAATATACACATTTGATTAAGATTGCTTTATTACTATACACTGTATTTAATCATAAATACTGCACAACTATTGAACAATTTACTATAATTAATTGCAATCAAGACACATGATAGCGTGTCATGCGGCCCAAGAAGCAGGCGTGCCACACCATGGTATATTGACAGGAAATAAGAAATGACATTTTCATACCTTTGTATCTACAAGATCCCTTATCTAATTTGAACCAAATTTGCAGCAGAGTTGCCCACTAGTTGGTGGAGTCCACATTCCAAATTTGAAAGAAATCCCTCGGCAATTTTTGAGATAAGAGTGGCCACAGTTTCAATTTTTTCTTTGTCATCTTTTTGCACACTTTGCAAAAGTTGCTATAAAACACAATATCCAATCACATCGAAATTTGGTACACCAAAAGGGATTCAAAAGTCGCATCATAGTACCAAATTTGGTGCAAATCTGATGGATGGTTCAGAATTCATGACCAAATATTCATGTAAAATAAGATCGATCTGTTATCATGCCTACAGGGTAAATCACTTCATGGACTGAGTTTAAAATCGGTTTGTGGATAGGTCAACCAGTGTTGGAGTGTTATTTGCTGCTTTGAAAGTAATCAAAATAAAGATCATAGAGATATGACTCGAAATCAAAGGTGTGTAACAATTGTGCGATCAAGATTCGTGAATAAAAATTCCAGTCCGATTTTTTAATTTTGGAAAATGGGCTTTTATATGCTCAATAGGTAGAGTATTGATTGCCTAAATCAGAAATATATAGTTTGTTGGGTTGGAATTAGCTACTTTGGCATGCACAGTGTTAAAAACTAAAAAATGTACATTTTTCCGGGGCTCCCCATACATTTTAAAGGGAAATATGGTACAATTGAATCAGGAAGCCATCTAGCAATCTGGACTATCTTGAAACTGCAGTTGCTTCTAGCTGCAAGTTTGTACATGTAATGAGAGTAACTTCAGATCTTATCGGATCTCAGTGATATTTGTATGCTTTGAGGTGAGAAAATATGTTTACCTATTGCACAATTCTCAATACAATGGTGTATTCCCATAGGCAAGTGGCTATCTCAAGTCAGTAAAAACATCAAGTTAACAACTTATAAAGGTAAACAACTAAAGTGGAGGTGCCACAATGTTGTAACAATATACCTAAGGTGGAGCTGTGGTTTCAATTATGGCATTGTTATGCCAACTTTGAAGTGGTTTATACTTTTGAGCTGATGACACAGCCATCAGAAAATTGCTCTGGAGCTGAAAATTGTTAACCTGAGCGAAGTAACTATGCATTTTAAAGTAAGCACCAGTGACTACCTCCCACCCGACAGAAGGTTTTTTTAAATATTCTACGTACAAACCAACACAAAAACTTACTTATATGTAATGCGCACAGTGAAATTAAAATTTTCATTATGATCAGCATGTGGACAAACCCCTCAGCAATTTACATCCTCATTGGAGCTTGAACAATGGAGTAATCCCAAGTTAAACACGAGTTGTTATTTTGTACCAAGTTCTATTGGGGAATATACAGAGAATTTAATTTAAAAAACTAGGATACTGTAATGCCTACTACCAGGCAAACCGCTTAAAGCAATGAGCTGAGAATCTGTATGTAACTGGAATAATCAGCATAGAAAGTCATTGCAATAGTAGAGGAAATTTTTAATAATGATAATTCAGGTGAATTTTGGTGCCACTTGGTCTTGGCACAAAATTCATCTGAATTGCCGTTATTAAAATTTTTACCATTAACCTACCACCACAGCCATTTCTTGGCCGCCACCTTAGATTTCACATCTTTTTTCACCATAGTCTTTTTGAGGGACACACTCTTTTTTTACAGCTTGGCTGTTTTGGATTAGATTTCACTTCTTTTTATATTTGAGCCAGCTTCTGGCCCCGGCTTTGGGACTTTTTTAGCCTATCTTTTTTTCTTTATCACATGAAGAAGAAAAAATGAAACAGGTGTACTCTAAATGTTTCTGATTTTATCAGTAAATATACAAATTATATATATAATACATATCAAGACACACGGTAGTGTGTCGTGCGGCCCAAGAAGCCGGCGCGCCACACCTTGAGTATATTAAGAGGAAGAAAGTAAACGCGATTTTCACACCTTTGTAGCTCCGTGATTCTTTATCTGATTGACACCAAAGTTGCTACAAAAGTGTCGGCTAGCTAGGGGAGTGTACATTCCAAAATTTGAAGAATATCACTTCAGCCATTTCCGAGATATGAGCGATCAAACTTTGGGTTTTTTTCTTCGTTTTTTCCTTCTTCTGTTTCTTTTCGCACACTTTGCAAATCCGCCATAAAACACGAATTCGTGCTCCAATCGGGATGAAATTTGGGTCCCTTAAAGGGTTCATTAAGGTGAATCTCAGTACCAAATGTGGTAAAAATCCGATAAACATTTACGGAGTTATGACCGATTATTTGCGTAAAATAAGGTAGAAGATCTATCACGCCCACAGGGTAAACCGCTTGAAGGAATGAGCTGAAAAGTGCTATATAGATGGAGTAACTATAGTAGGAGTGCCTTTTTGTGGTTTGAAAGAAATCCAGTTAAAGGCTATTGAGATATGACAAAACCCAATCTGTGTCACAATTATGCGATCGATTTTTATGAATGAAAAATCTATTAGTTTTCATGCCTACCAGGCAAACCGCTTAGGGGGCATCTCCAAACTGATTTTGGTACGCTTAATGTCATAATGACGTTAAGGGGGGAGGGGGGTTCAGCCCATGACGTTATTAATTTTTTATTAAAGCAGTTATAGTGTAAACAGCTATAGAACAGAGAAAGTGACGTGATTAAACAGCTATACTGTTTGTAGACTATGTTTTCAGGTAAAGAATATAACGTTTTGTGCTTCTATTACCAATGCATTGTTTTTATAGTGTGACGTTAAGGAGGGGGGGAGGGGGGGTCTGAATTTAGCATCATTATGACTTTAAGCGTACCAAAATCAGTTTGGAGATGCACCCTTAGAGCAGTGAGCTGAAAATCGGTGTGTAACTGGAATAATTATCATAGAAAGTTCTTGCAGTAGTGCAGAAGAATCGGATTACAAACCACTGAGTTATGATTCCAAAGCGAACTACGTGTAGCATATGAGAGATCTTGATACTCTACACTGTAAAAATGGAGGTGTTTAAGTACACCCTATAAGGGGTGTTATAATACACCCACACCTTCAGGGGTGTTTCTCGACACCAAACGGGTGTACTGTCAAAATGGCGGAAACCCACAATCAAAAAAATACTTGGTTGTAAGATTATTAATACAAAATGGTAACCTTTATAAAAGTGAGGTATCATGTTTGGTTGTAAGATTATTAATACAAAATGGTAACCTTTATAAAAGTGAGGTATCATGTTAATGTAATAGTGATATGTATTGTGTTGTGATATTCCATTTCAGTATACAGTGAGGCTTTCTTTAAGTCTTTGGTATTATTAGAGATGTAAACCTGTGACTCCCACCCTAATTCCCTCCCTTTGAGGAGCCAGTATTTTTTGTACCCAGTCTTACTTAACACCCTAATGGGAGCTTTGTAACACCCTTATGAAGTGCAATGGAACACCCCAAGGGAACACCACACAAATGGCAGCTAGAACCCTCATAAAGGTGTTTTGGGAACACCCTTGTTTTTACAGTGTAATAGAACAGTCACCCTAATAGAGCATTCAACTACGTTTATAACTTATTCCATTATACAATTATATAACATTGCAAATTATTCTGTAGGGAGTTCAGCTACAAACAGTCAATCTCATAGACAATTCAGCTACAAGCAAGTCACCCTGTAGAGAGTTCAGCTATGTTGCTGTAGAGATTCAGAACATTATAAGTCACACTGAAGAGAATTCAGCTATAAACAAGTCACTTTGTAGAGAGTTCAGCTACAACAAGTCACAGAGAATTCAGCTACAAAAAAGCTACCCAGTAGAGAGTTCATCTAGATCAGCTACAAACAAGTTACTTTATGCAATGTTCAGCTACAAGTAAGTCACTCTGTAGAGAGTTTAGCTACAAACAAGCCACTCTGTAGTACAAAGAAACCACCATGTAGAGAGTTCAGCTGCAAACAAATCATCTGTAGAGAGTTTGGCCAGAAACAAGTTCAGCCTGTAGAAAGATCAGCTAGAAACAAGTCACCCTGTAGAGAGATCAGCTACAAAGAAACCATCCTGTAGAGAGTTCAGTTACAAACAGATAACCCTATAGAGAGATCAGCTAGAAACAAGTCACCCTGTAGAGAGATCAGCTACAAAGAAACCATCCTGTAGAGAGTTCAGCTACAATCAAGTTACACTATAGAGAGATCAGCTAGAAACAAATCATCTTGTAGAGAGTTCAATTGCAAACAAATCACCTTGTAGAGAATTCAGCCACCCTGTAGAGAGTTCAGCTTGAACAAGTCACCTTCTACAAAGAAATCACAATGTAGAGAATTCAGCTGCTAACAAATCACCCTGTAGAGAGTTCAGCTAGAATCAAATCACCCTGAAAAGAGTTCAGCTACAAACAATGAGAGTTTCAGCTACAGTTCAGTTATGTAAGAAGTCACCTTTTTAACTACAGTATTTGATAATCATCATTCAATGTTAAATATACAAATATTTCATCAGACAAAAGCTATACACACAATTACTTCCTTTCTTCCACAATTCCTTACAAGTTAAAAAGAAGTATCAAAGCCATATGGCCAGCTTTGTGGCTTGCAATGCAAAAAGAAGTGATATCTAAACCAAAACAACCAAGCTGAAAACAATGTGAAATCCAAGGTGGCAGCCAAGAAATGGCTGTGACGGTAGGTTAATGGCAATAGTTTTAATTACGACAATTCAGGTAATTTCAGTGCCGAATTCTAGTGGAGGAGGCAACACAAATTCACCTGAATTGTCATAATTAAAATTGTTGCCATTAACCTACCAACACAGCCATTTCTTGGCCGCCACTTTGGATTTCACATCTTTTTTCACCTTGGGGGCCGTACTCTTTTTTTTACAGCTTGGCTGTTTTGGTTAGATATAGCTAAACATTACTCAAGTATGAAATTATATAGCATACATGCATACAAGTATATAAGATATATAACTACAATATGCAGTGCAGCTCTTAGAATTGCACTGAATTAAGACCAACTGCTTTCCTTTATTGGTAGCACATTCTATTGTACCAGCACATTCTGTGTGTGTGTGTGTGTGTTCTACAGTTCATCCTCCATGACACTTTGCTCGTTGTCTTCCTTATGAATTGCGACATTCAGCAAGGTACAGTGTTTGATCTACAAACACCCATCCATTCAAGCAAGAAGGCTGTTTAAACTTAGAAATGGTGATGTTAATGTAATATTTTATCTAATCCAAAACAGCCAAGCTGTAAAAAAAAGAGTGCGGCCCTCAGAAAGGCTATGGTGAAAAAAGATGTAAAATCCAAGGTGGTGCAAGAAATGGCTGTAATGGTAGGTTAATGGTAAAAATTTTAATAACGACAATTCAGGTGAATTTTGTGCCAAGACCAAGCGGCACCAAATTCACCTGAATTGTTGTTATTAAAATTTTTTACCATTAACCTACCATCACAGCCATTTCTTGGCCGCCACCTTGGATTTCACATCTTTTTTCACCATAGCCTTTCTGAGGGCCGCACTCTTTTTTTACAGCTTGGCTGTTTTGGATTAGATAAAATATTACATTAACATCACCATTCCTAAGTTTAAACAGCCTTCTTGCTTGAATGCATGGGTGTTTGTAGGTCAAACACTGTACCTTGCTGAATGTTGCAATTCATAAGGAAGATAATGAGCAAAGTGTCATGGAGGATGAACTGTAGAACACACACACACACACTTATTATGTACGTAACACTATTATGTTGTGTGAGCATATCTGTACACGTGATAAGAACTAGGTTCGATTGTGGTATTGACATGAGGTGCTTGCTTTGCGAGTAGTCTTGAATCCTCCCCTATTCCGCCAGTTGTCAGTGGAACCTTGGCATACTATAATTTTACCAATGACATTCTTGGTGCTGTGACATGTATGCCCACTACATTGTCATAACCTCGCAACATTTTTAATGCTGTGGTCAATGGTGGAACTCAAGAGACTGGTTTCATCTAGACGAGGATTCAGAGTGTATCCCTACTGCAGAGTTTACCTGAGATTCTAAATGATGCACAGGAGCTTACTGAAGATAACACCGCAACCTTGAAGGACCGCCACAAGCAACTCCAGCGAAAACAAGAAATAATCTCAGGGTTAGATGTGAAGATACTGGAGGCAACAACAGATGATGAGGAGATCGAAGCATAGGTACTACAGACGGAAGAAATAAATTCTTCCATATCTACAGCCAAGGTGAAAATTACTCTCAACGCCTTGGGTCCACAATATCTACAACTGCAGAAGTGCGCACGCCGCGCGATCCCACATCACCTCCATCTGCTGTGTTACCACAAGTAACTCACCTCCCCACACTAGAATTACCACAGTTCAATGGTGACCTAGTATGGCAGACCTTTTGAGACTGTTTTGAGGCAGCAGTCCACAGTAACACTTCATTGACAGGTATGCAAAAGCTCAGTTATCTTCGAGCACAGCTCCATGATGATGCTTCCCGAGTTATTGCTGGTTTCCAGTTAACTAATGACAACTACGGACATTCCATCACTCTGCTGAAGATGAACTGTAGAACACACACACTTATTATGTACATAACATTATTATGTTGTGTGTGCATGTCTGTACATGTGATAAGAACTAGGTTCGATTGTGGTATTGACACGAGGTGCTTGCTTTGCGAGTAGTCTTGAATCCTCCCCTATTCCGCCAATCGTCAGTGGAACCTCAGCATGCTGTAATTCTACCAATGACATTTTTGGTGCTGTGACAGGTACGCCGACTATATTGTCGTAACCCTTGACACAAAGTCCCATTCCATAGGTTGTTGCCTTCGTGACTTATGTTCAATTAAATGAGCAACAAGAGCCTGTAATTTTTTTCTGTATAGTCACTGTAAAAATATTGATTTGCTCTTCCTGTTGGCTATCACTATAACTCCACAACTATTCACCAGATTACACTGAAACATTGACAGGCTATTGGTTTTCCCTCTGGATAGCTAAGAAATTATAAAAAGAAGTTTGAGAAAAATGCAAACTAGTTGGGTTTTCGCTCTGCGTGTCACATATTACTATTGCTTTGTTTACAATTATCTGTTCAAAGATCAGTACAAGTTTGCCATTTTGTGGCACGATGTAATAAAATACAAAAATTACTATTTAGTTGTGAACACAATTTATTTTAAAGGATGTAAAATTGGCACTTTGTATAACTTCACAAACCGTCCTTCTAACACAGGACAAAACTTTATAGAGCAGTTCTTCCCTTACCAAATGACAATGTACTGGTGGGGAGATACCTATGAGTAAAACTGTGTTATTAAGTTTTATAGTATTATCTTCTTAATATTATACAGCTTACTTCTTCAGTCACTTTTATAAGATAGAAAAGTAGGGGAAGTGGTAGTTAGCACACTGGCCAAACATAACAGTAGTCTTGTAACGAAAATTTGAGTCCGGGGTATGTCAGTCCAGCTGGACCATTTTCATTTGAGCAAATTTAGTCTGTCTGTTCGTTGGGGAAGCCTGGATAGTTTTGTTCCAACTATCACAAGTAATGGTGGATTAGCTGCTTCCCGTCATATTGCTGAGCCTCTTTGTTTGTGCATTCATGAATATTCTAAGAGCTTTAATGACGCTGTTTCTTTCCAACAGCTAGAAAATGCTCTGTGTGCAAATTAAAGTGGGAAACTTACTCTAATAATTTTTTTCTGAATTGCATCAGCAGTTGGAATAGACATTGCAGCATGCCGTGGAACTAGCATATAAAGGGGCTTCGAATTGGCTTGCAACTCTCCTCTTGAATGAGCATGGTTTTGCTCTACAAAAGTCCACCTTTCAGGATGTCTTGGCCTAGCATTACGGTTGGCCTCCCCTCTGTACTCCACCTCTATGTGATTATGGGGCTTCCTTTTCTGTGGATCATTTGCTCTGTTGAACTACCTTCCCTTCACTACAATGAAATAAAGGACTTCTTTTTTTATTATTAATTACTAGGCAGGAAGCACAGCTAGTTTTCCTAGGATGTACAATCACACAATAGTATGGTACATAACTATGTTGCAGTTATAAATTGTGACCGGATCTGCAAAACAGGACATAATCACATATTTTCGAATTCCTGTTTGCTAAATATTTATAATCTACTTAGATAAGTGTACCCACTGGCAAAGTTTCAGCTTCATATGCCAATAACTTTGGGAGTTACAGCCCTACAAAGTAGCAATAACAGAAAAATCGATATGTACAGCAAGTATAGGGAAA
The DNA here is from genome assembly GCF_963678975.1 of Dysidea avara. NCBI lineage: Eukaryota > Metazoa > Porifera > Demospongiae > Dictyoceratida > Dysideidae > Dysidea > Dysidea avara. Next base: position 34,183,442 of record NC_089273.1, read on the forward strand.
ATAAACTACAGCTGCTTACACAGATGGTTGTAACTTACCAACAAATTGAGGTACGGGGTTAAACATTTCACCATCGTGTTTGCCATGAACATGGGAATCAGTTACTGGATAAGTTTTTCTTTACTCACCCTTTTTCACTGCATACAAAGACGAAAGTCGATCACGTACGATCGCTTCAACATGATGTAAACAAACGCTCATAGCTTACGTATCCTCTACTGCAACCAAACAAAGATTTTCCAATTCCTCTTGAGAAGGTGAATTAGATGATATCCAGGGTTTTATTGTTAGTCTCTTCCTCCATGGGTTAAAAACATTTACGGATTTTTTCAATAATATAAGTAAGTATTTCACCCAATGTATTCAATGCTTTATATTGTAAATTTAGGCTTGTGCGATTATGTCCATTTTTTGCAGATCCGGTCACAATTATACAATACTATATATATATTACTAGTGTTAAAATAATTTAAAAAATGAAAACATGGAAAAAGATTATGGCACGCATATTATGCTTTGAAGTTTATTCGTTAATGAGGTACTTAAAATCCAATAGATACCTGGGGTAGGTATCTACACTTGTTAGATACCCGCGACAAAAATTTTTGTCACGTGCTTTGCTGGATTCCAGTCACAATAGCCATCAGAAATCATCGCTAGAGTGTAAAGAAAGCATCGCTGGATCACAAAGATGATTGTATTCATCTAGGAAGCCTACCAGTGAGTTATTTTAGCACTGATTCAATCAGGAAGCTGCCATTACGGTAGTGACCAGAGCCATACTAGCCATAGTCTGAATCGGTTATCACCCAAATCCACGGTATCTTCGCTATTTTAGAGACCTGAGGAATGGCACAATAATCACCGAGGGCGAAATGGATTTGTGCAATAATCTATACATAAGCCAACATGTTAAACACACAGAGATTGCTATTTGGACTCAATGGATATGGTAGAGACTAAGGAAAAAGAGTAGTTTCTCCAGGCAGATAAGTACTTAGAATACTTTTGCATAAATGTTTATTTGAGTCTAAATTGAGATCTGTGTATTTAACATGCTGGCTTGTTTGACTCTTGTTTCTTTACTTTTTTAAAGCAATCTCTATTCCCATGTTTTATCTAATGACTAATAACTACTTGTTGCATACCCTAAAGCAGATACAAAACCAGAGGCAAACTGTGGTTGCTTGCCCTCAAGTCGAATACTCCAGGCATAATATTAGATGCATGGCTTAAAGTTGATTACTCAGGGGAATACTGGATGAATGCCAATCTTAGGATGTCTCAATACAACTAGAATGTTTGATAGTCCAGTTAAATGATGGTATTGATGGACTAATGCTGGTAAAATAGCCATTCATGTTCACTACCGGTGTCAGAACTACTTAGTATGGTATGTAAGGTTAAGTAGATGCATGTGTTTATGGTAGAAAATAACTATATATCTCCTTTCCCTTTCAAGTGAGGGTGAAAGGAGCTCAGCTCGCTTGCATTGCATTGAGTGCTTGGGGGCAATAGGATGGCATGCAAGCATGCAGGTTGGGCTTACACTTAGTCCTCCTATGGGGGTAGGCAGGGGACCTTGCGTATAATAATAGCCCACTATGTGAAAACCAGATTTGTTTGCATACTTCTGTTGTTGAGATAAATGCCACTGAAATACATTGAGTAAAAAATGCATACTACAAAAATAATTAAGATGAGAGGAAAGGAAAGGTATAAGTGTGGTAAAACTGGGAATGGGGACAGGGGATGGGAACAGTGAAGAGGATACTAGGGACAGGGAAAAGCAAGGATACAATTGTGTCTCCCTATAGCTACATTATGTGACCGGATCTGCAAGAACCCCATAATGTTAGTACATTTTTTGAGTTATCCAGATAGCCAAAGGAATGGCCAATCAAAGTTTCAGCTCTAGAATCCAAGAACCTTTGAAGCTACAATGCTACAAAGTTGTTGTAGCAGAAAAATCGATTAACTACCTGTATACAGTGAAAATATGGAAAATAAACTATACATGATTAAACAAATGATCATAACTTTTGAATGCAGTCCTCTACCAAGATGCAACTTACACCAACAGATTATCTCTTCCAGGCCCTACCTACAACCAGGGCAAAGGTAAAAACATGAGAAAAAATAACAGACCACTTGTCCAATGTAAGGCAAACTAACGTTCATATTTTCTCTCTCCTTGAGAGTACTGACATGAAACAAAGATTTGGGAACTCCTCTTGCTTTTGAGATCACGACGCTACTAAGATTTATGCCTTTATCACTTTTCTTCATCGTGAAACAAGAGCTTAAACTATTTACAGAACATTTTTCGATTTCGTTAATATTTCACCCATTGCATTTATTGCATTCTGCTGTAAAATTAGGCTTGTGCTAACATATGGGATTCTTGCAGATCTGGTCACATATGCATCATAAATATGTGACTGGATTCGCAAAAAGGTACCTTTTTCACACACAAAATCTGACCCATTTTTTGAACTTTAAAGCTTTTAAACTTTATTAACATCGCAAATAATTGCCCGGTAGTTTAATGAGTGCAGCTAAACTGTCTGGTTTCATTTTGAAACTAAGAACAAGTTAATCAGCACAAGGAGTCAAGTATTACATCATTTTGTTCTCTGGCATGTAAAATTAATGTGTGGAAAGGGTACCTTTTTGCTAATCCAGAACATATTTTATATGTTTTAGTGGTAATTTTAGAAGATGAAAAAGAAAAGAAGAGGAGCAAGAAGCAAAAGAGAATGAAGGAGAGGCGACAAGAGAAAGAAGGCAAAGTGAAAAGGAGGGAAATAAAGCAAAAAGAAAGGAAGCTTCAGAGAATAAGCTGAATTCACCAGTCGGATTTGACTCAGAAATGGAGAAGATGAAGATATTGATAGTGACTACAGTTGCTAAGCTGGTAGATATCTAGCAATGATCAAGGTGCAACATGATCCAGACTGTAACTACCAAAGTATCTCCTCAATCACACTGGAAAGTTGTTGGGGGAATGATTGGACTGCATGCACTAGTGTGAACAACTAGCTAGTGTTGACAACATGTACATGTGTGTAGTATTATATGAATTTACGTAAAAATTATCTAACTAAATGTGTGCATATCTGTTGAACAGAATGTTCAATTTCATTCATTTTTAGGTGTAGACCCCTGTCGTGGTAGTGGTTAAGTTGTTAGCATAGTTGTATTACCTGTGCAAATTCATAGCAAGTTGTGCTCCATTTCTTGGATTTGTCAACTATTAGTAATTACATGTAAGTCGATAATAGGTAGAGATGGTCGATAATTGAGATGCAATCCATTCACTATAATCACCACTATTCTTGCATACTTTTGATTGTGGATTCAATTTTTGTAGTTATGATGAGAGATAAGATGTAGCTCCATCGAACATGTTGCTGCTTTATGATGTCGGATGCCTGAGTTATGGCACATTAAAGCTTAGGTTGCTGATAATTGGTGAGTTACACTACCTTACTCGATTGCTTTTTTAGAGGATATCAAAGTGTCCACCTAAATTATCGGTCAAAATTGATCATTATATGAGAACATATGGATAACATTAACTGCATAGGTGTTTGGATTTTATCAGTAGCAAAACTTGGTGCACAACACCTTCAACAGTAAAAGTACCATAAGTGAACTTATTACAGAAGTGTTTTGTGAATTTGGTTATTGTGCAATAGACAAAATTAATCTACCAAAACAGACAAGCTTTAAAAAGGATGAGGCCTTTAAAAGCCAGACCGAAAAAGTTGCAAAATTATAGGTGATTGCGAAGGAATATTATTTAGCTGCAATTTTATTGATGCCAATTCATTTTAACAATGACTAAATTATTGCCATGTCATCATTAATGCATGTTCATTGTCAACACCTGCACATGTGCTCTACAAAATGTGCACATGAATACTCTAAAATCATAATTATCATAATATTACTACTATGACAAGTGTATAGTTACGTTCACTTGTGTTTATAAGCGGAATGATAACAAATCTACCAGTAGGTAGAACCTTGTGAGCTTGCATAAACCACGCATGTGGGTATAAAATACACTCTAACACACAGAGCAGGTCATGTCTGACTACCACTGCATGTGATTGATTAAACAGATATGGAGCACTATAAAACTAATTAGATTATCATAATATATTTTTATGATCATAATCACTACATGTAGAACTATACCCTTCAGTACTGGCCACTATAAGGTACTGTACATTAAAAATAAACCAATTAACAATAAAATGATTATCTGTGCCAAAGTAGAAGTTTCCTGCTACTCTGGTTTTAATGACAGCTTGGTTTGATTGTAGCATGATTTTACTTGAAAAGCTTCAGTCGGCATACCAAGACTTTGCTGTAGGCAAGTTTCAGTCTAGCCATTTCTTTCAAGTGCAAAACTTACTTGTCTTCTACTGGCTTAGCTGTATAGTTCTCATCTGTAATGGCCAACAACTGCATAGGTAAATCTTACCATTCTCTAAGCCCAACCAGCAAGATTGAATGATTGCACATTGAAATTGCCTTGAAACTGTCTGAGAAGGTTAATGCAGTACTATGAGATAATTACAACTGCGTTAAGGATTGATTTGGTTCTCAAAGTATTAGTAAAGCCATTAAATTTACCAGCTTTCTTCACGTAGTAGTGGCTTCCACTATTGACAGACTTTAAACCTTCCCATGCACAGGCCTCTATAGGATAGCATTCAGGGAAAACAGCAAATGACGTTGCTTACTTACTGTCAGAAATCCATGCAAAGCTACGCGATTTTTAACACTGTCAAATGTTTTGTGTGTTAGCTAGCTAATTGTTGGCTTACACTAATTTCACAACGCTTCATGCCTGCGGGCACCCCCACGTGTATATATTGATATATTATACCACAATTGATGAGGTATCAAGATAGTAGAGGGCGCTAAAAGAATGATTTCTCACGATCAGTAGTCCAAAGTTAGGGTTAGGGTATAAATCCAATTAGGGGTAGGGTTTGGGTTCAGCCATATTCTTTAATATATGTTAGATCACTATTTTTATATTATCTTGCATTCAAGTACGTCTAAAATTCAGGGTTCTGGCAGCTGGCAGCGCTGATACAGTGGTTATGGCTCTGATTCATTATACGAAACGTCCTGAGATGGAACTCAGAATTTTAATTTTTTTTTTTCATTTTATACAAGTTTTAAGTTAAAGTCACAATAGGTATCAAGCGTTATGAAAATAGAGCTACGCCTAATTGTTAGTCTGGTGTCAGCCGCATTCAGTACCTGTGCAGATGGAATGCAATTAAGTTTGAAAATACGCACGAAACACGTGGATAATTTCCCGTAACAGAGCGTGACAGCTACTGTACTTGTACTTGAATGACATTTATTTCCTCTACAAATCCTTACATTTGTGCTGGTTGTGGAAAACACATAAGAAACTCGCCATAATCAGTGGGAAAATCTGGAATAACGTCGTTAATCGGTCACTAAGCGATCTGATTGGACGCACCAAGTTTTCGTAAGGTTGGAACAGCGGCAGGTACTGAATGTGGCTGTCACCAGACCCTCTCGCTACGCGCGGGTCGGCTACGCCAGACTAGCTAACTGTGCCAAGTCTCCATACTGAATGGCTGCATTATAGCTACGCACAGGCTACGTTGCTTGTAGCTAGCAGTATTTTTTTGTTGAAATCGGTTCCATTGATCGTAAGTTATCAACCCGAACACAAAGTAGCTATTCACAGAGTTAGCTATAGCTACCCTTGATCCATTTACCTAATAGCTATTTAATGAATGCTGGAGTTGTGAAGTCTCGTGCACAGACTAGGACGCTTTAATCGTTTTATGTGGGAGCGGAGAAAAATATTTTGTGCAGCCAAATCTACAACTTTTGAGGATCGTTTATTAGATTAGCAAAGACCTGCAATGAATAGAAGCGATGATGGGAAATACGGTGAGCTAGCTCTTCGACGCAGGCTTCAACGCACGTCATTTTCCCATTGCCGGTCCTTTAGTAAACAGGCGAGGCCTTTACTATTCATCAACACTAATCAACGATTCCCCAAAGTTGTAGATTCAATTGCACAAAAATGGGAGTTTGTAAAAGGCGGAATAAGGAATAGCGGAATAAGGAATAGCGGAATAAGGAATAGCGGAATAACGGAATAGCTAACTTGCATCACAACGAACGGGCATTTATATGGCTTATGCAATGTTAGGGTGATTGTACTGTTACAGCTGTGAACTCATCCCTCGTAGATATCCTTACAATGTAGGGTGATTGCGTGTACTGTTACAGCTGTGAACTACACTGCTTCGTCACTCATAAATGTCCTAGCGAAATGATTACTATATGCTCTTACTACTACTGTATGTAGCTAAGCTAGAATATACAGTAGTTAGCTATTAGTTTCGTTTTCGAGTCTTCATCCTTCCAGTGGAGGGATGAAACAAAACGACTGCCACGCCCCCTTTGCTCATGACGTTGGTACCATACTTAACATACAGTACCCGCTTACGAAGTGCAAAATTACATTTGATTATAGCTATTACTAGCTACTACTGTATGTAAAGTATGGTACCAATGTCGCAAGCAAAAAGGGGTGTGACAGCCGTTAAGGATGAAGACTTAAAACGAAACTAATAGCTAACTACTGTATATTCTAGCTGTGCTAGCGCAATGATACTTAGCTACATACAGTAGTAGTAGTAGTAAGAGCATATAGTAATCACTTCGCTAGGACGGCTATGAGCGACGAAGCAGTGTAGTTCACAACTGTAACAGTACACGCAAATCGCCCTAACATTGCAAGGATATCTACGAGGGATGAGTTCACAGTTGTAACAGTACAATCACCCTAACATCGCATAAGCCATATAAATGCCCGTTCGTTGTGATGCGAGTTATTCCGTTATTCCGCTATTCCTATTCCGCCTTTTACAAACTCCCCACAAAAATTATATTGGAGATCCACCAGATCCTTTTCACACACACACACACACACATACACACACACACACATACACACACACACACAAAAAGGCGGTCTGGGGACGCCTATGAGTTGTGATGCAATAGAGCGCCGGTTATGCACCTATCAATGTATTGACCCACTACCCCCCCCCCTCGGGCATATGTGGGGCTATAGTGGGGATTTGACACAGTCGAATGTCAAATGCCCCATAGTAGGGCAAACCTATCGTGTCAAATCCCCACCGTTGGCCCCAGTTGCAACGCGGGATTTGACATAGCGAAGGAAGTTACAACAAAAAAATATTTGGGTGCTTACTGAACGATCGTCAAATGCCCCATAGTGGGGCAGCAGTTTCGTGTCAATTCCCCCTGTAAAGCCCCACTTACGCCCGAGGGGGGGGTGGTGGGGCAATACATTGATAGGTGCATTATATGAAGACAAGTAGCTACCAGACCCTAAATAATTAACTTACTTGTTTTCTCAGTTAGCTAACTACGTTCTGGTTCAAATCGCAGATTTCAACGGACTAAATACAATCACAATACTCTTTAAAACTGAAGCTAGAACTACCGAAATACTGGCAGAATAAAGGGGCGTACTGCTTGAGTACATAAACAACGTGATGTAACACAATAACCACAATGCATTGTGTTATTACAGGAGTGTATTACTGTGGCCGGTGCTCGACTGTGGCGTATTGTATTTCGCGGACTGATACAGATGTTGATTTGTACGAGTGAGTGCTTCATTGTCTATGTAGCTAATACTGGAATTCAGGTGGTGAGGTAGATGTAGAGCAGGTAAGTATAACACATTTGTTGATATTTAGGTTCATTTGTACACCTGGCTGCACACTTCAAAGCTGGTAGGGTGTTGTATTTGTTTACATTGTTTCAACTGTGCTGTATTTGTCCAAGTGTGCTGTATTTTCCCTTTGATCCCAACATGATACAGCACTGTTGAAACAGTAAACAAGTTGACCAAAGCATGACCAATGCCAGACACATTTTCACATTCCTTTCACCAAACCACTGCAATGTTGTGAAGCCATTCAACAATTATGATGTATGATAAACATACAATGCCATGACCTAAATACAAGTGGGCATATTAACTTGAAAGCCATTCTTAGCAATGCAGTTAGTGAAGGAACGAGCAGGGTATCACCCTTTTCACCCTATTTCATATCTCTAAAAAACTTACTTTAGACAAAAAAGGCGAAATAAAATGCAATCCTGATGGGGGATTGAACCCAGGATCACAAAAGATTTGGTCCGGGTGCATAATCGGTCTGGCCGGACCAAATAAATTTTGCATAAATGGTCCAGGCAGACCAAATGTGACAAAAAAAATGGTCCTACCAAAGCAAAAAATAATGGTCCGGGTCAGAATCTTATTGTAACTCACTGCCCCATGCCTACAAATCACTCTTTATAGCCCTTTCCAGTTGCAAACGTGATATTTCATGCAAAAATCTCTCACAATCTGTTCAGCTATAAATCCAGCTTTCACTCCACAGGAAATCAGCCATTCTTTGGACTTTTTGCTCAGTACCATAGTAGCTAGTTGCATTGGCTTTGCTTTTATTTAACAGTGTTGGCTTAACAACTGACTAGCTATAGTGGCAAGTATACCTGTAGCTAGTGAGAGAGTGTGATGGCCATGGACCACGTTGACCTCGATATACACTATGCTGACGGAGACCAACCACTGAACTGTGACAAAGAAATGAACAGTGATGATGGCAATTCACTACTAGAGGATGTGTATCAATATGCTACCAGTAACAATAAAGCACAGGGATGACCTTACTAATTTTTTTCTTTCCCCGGGCTGCCCTTGCCTACCACCCCCAGCACTGGCTGTCATGTGCTGGACAGCTGGGGGGTACCAGCTACTGAAACAAATCAATCGAGGATGCCAGACTCAAGGCGACCCTCGGAATAGGCCAGATCAACCATAGATGGAATCGAATGACTAGTCGATGACCGATGACCCTGTAAGCACATCACAGCAAACCTTAACAAAGAAAAACACAACTGACATCGAACCCAGAATAAACAATGACTGTAATTCACATTCCACGTCTCAGCCAACATAGAGGCAAGTTTCCGAAAGACGGTAATTGCAGTAGGTCCCATGCCTCCAGTGGCTGCAAAAACTAATGGGGAAAAACAAGCTCTCTCCACCTCCCGAATCCGTTCATCATATGCTCGATGTTTCTCCTGTTCATGAACTTGGTAGCACCTTGACAGTGGGGAGCGATTATACGTAGGAGCGTGCAAAAGGATTAAATACCCTAACGTCAAAAAATGCATGCTGCCTGTTCCAACCCCAAAGTCCCTAGCAACAACATCAAGTTGAGCTCCATCTTCTCTGTTGGCAGTAGCGTATCTGAGAGATTCATGATCTAAAGGAAGAAGAGCAGGCTCAACACCGACATCACAACGCACCTCACTCAGTAGACTCGCAGTTAAGTCACAAACTTTACTGTGGCGAATAGATGGAAATCTACCACACGGACAACTAAAAGCATGTTCCACAGAAAATGACTTTCCACATTTATTATTTATTTGTTTATTATTGCTGAGCAGCCAGCACTGCTGATGCACTCAGGAAAAAAATCACACATGTACATTACTACTGTAACAATAATTAGAAACATTAACTGAGAAAGAGTCAGAGTCATTTAAGAATTGTGGCAATGAGTTCCAGTCTTGAGCTGTTCTGGAGAAAAAACGTTTAGTAGTTTTTTGGTAATACATATGTTTGCAGCAAGTTCACTGGTTGCCAGCCAAATATTAAACAGAGGACATCACGAAACTCCCATTTTGGGTAAAGCAAGCCCATGCTCAGCAATTAGAAGGGTTGTTAGCCAACACGATGCACATCACTCTGAGGCAGCTTCAAAGGCATGCCGCAGGTGTGGAGAAAAGTGTTTAGAAAGCTAGCCTACCTGAACAGATTGATCATTGCGGCGAGAGACCCTCAACTCGCATTTGCACTGGTACATCTGTTGATAGATATCAAGACCACAGGAAGTACATTGTCTCAATAGATGGTCAATTAGAGGGGCTGTAATGCTACTAGAAGATGAGGAAGAAAAGAAAAAATGAGCAATGGGAACAATGACACCACGCCCACCAAGGCAAGCTGGCAACGAAAGAAGCTCTCGTTCAGTTGGACCAAATGTTGGTTGGCCAGTCAAAGCAGGCAAAAACAAAGGCTCAGAACATCATCAAAAGAATGAAAAAGTTCTGTAGCCATGGGCACTGTCTGAGCAATATATGACCAATAGTGCAGAAACACATGTGTGAAGGCTGTATATGCTGCATGTGGCTGGGTGACAGCTACCTGTGAAAGTTTCTCAATCTCTCCCACCCACAAAGACACTTTATTCTGAACATAGCTGTTCAGAAATTCATCGGTGCCCATGACCTTACTGGCTAATAATCAAAAGCATGTCATAAGAAAGAAAGCAAAAAGCTTTTAGCTAGCTATGTTTCTGATGGTGAGATGATGTGGAAGAAAAACAGAAAGCTAAAAATGATAAGGTTCGGGAAGTTTGATACATCAGAGATTGAAAGGAGCAATTAAGAATTGTTCAAGCATGCAACAAAAATGAAACATCAGGCTGTCTTGGTTATAGGAAGACATTAGCACGGATTACAGAAAGATTTTTATAGAAGGCTGTAGCTATCTAGAGATGTAACTAGTTCAGCAAAGTGAGGTTTGTCGAAGTGGGGTCTATTCTATGGAACGAAATGGAACGGAATGGAATGATGGACTAAACTATGGAACGGAATACTTTCTTAAAATTGACGCTTGCAGCTTACCATTGCTGTACAAGTTATTGGTGGCACATCCAGCAGGTAATCAAACATACCCCAAGAAAGATAAAACAAATTTAAGGATCGATTGTGGGTTCTTGTTGGTTGTCATTAGTAGCGAAGTACTAAATGTGTTCATCTTCGGATGTATCAAGTAGGGAACTTAATGCATGACTTGTTTGTACTAGTATGTGAGTTGTTTTTGCTTACTTTAACTTTGGAATGTACAGTCTGGGGCCCAGCATTTTCTAATTGGCGTGAATCAGTATGTAGCTAGCTACAGTACAAAGGAAACAAGTATGGTGACAAGCTGAGTCTAAGCAGAATCTAAAGGAATTTTGTGCAGTGTGTGAGGAACAGTGGCGTAGCCAAGGAGGACAAGGGGAGGCATTTGCCCCCCCCGTCACTAAGTGACGTTTTTTAAAACTTCCGTCACAAGCTTTCCAGTAACTGACACGCGTCCCAAATTACTGTTTGTGCGCTACTACACGAGTGCACACAACATTCAACGCGATTGTGAATGGTGATAATAATACGATGATTTCTTGCGCGTTACAAGCAATTAATAAAACGATGCGCTAAAAATAAGGTATGCTCGAATCCCCAGGGGTTCCCCCGTGTAGTCTCGTGCCCAGACCCCACCCACTGCGTTAATAGTCCTATACCCCACCCACCCCACCCACTGCGTTAATAATCCTATTTAACAATGCAGTGGGTGGGGTCTGGGCACGAGACTATCCCCCGTGTAGACACTATGTCTTCACCGACCAAAAATATTAGACACAATTCTATATTTAGCCTACACTACTCACGTGATAGTACATTTTTTTAATCTAGACAGATGACCCGCTCAAAGTGGCTTCGCAAGAGTCGCAACTCAGAAGTGACAAGTGATATACAATGATGCTACAAACCTACGAGGTGATAAAGTGTTAAATGGACCAACTTTATTTTCCCGAGCCGAGTTAATCACACTGGATCTTTGTACAGTGTAGTGGCATGCCAGTTTAATTTTCTTCACTTTGTCAGTCAGTCAGATGATCCGTCACAAGCTTACAAATTCTGCTAACAGGAAAGGTATAGAGTTGGGATTTCGTGCCATTTGAATTTCGCCGGCTGAAGTCAGTGAGCTCGTCATACTATGCCAGTGTGCTAGGACTGCAGCACAGACTGTGGCTGATGTAGGTAGCTAACTGACACAATGATTGTGGACGAATTTGTTGGAGTACAGTTGTGGCACTTGCGATGATGCTCGACGAAAATGTTTCCTTTGATAAGTGATAACTGGTAGCAATCAGTAATGAAGTAGTTATGTAGCTAGTTACATAAGCTGTAATAATACAACATCGTATGTTGGCTAGCCCATCATTGGGTCATTAGCCTTTTGTGCAATTGTGAACAATGTCGAGTGTTTTGTGGGGGGTGCCTGCCCCCCCACCAACGTCTGGCTAGCTACGCCCCTGGTGAGGAACAAACATTAAGATACCTCAAGGAGGCTATATTGTGTAAAGATCACTAATTCATTAACAGAGTAGTGGACTAATGCTAGCTATCTCAGCCTGAATAGTTAGTTGAATCCAGGATGGAGTCTATTCTACAGAACGGAATGCTTTCTGAATCAAAACTTGCAGCTTGGCTAGCCGCTATCATTGCTGAAATTGCATTTTATCAGTGGAACCACAAGGAAAATGGAATAGGATATATATATGAATTACTTTTCATCAAGTCATACAAGTTACTCGACCAACTTCCCATTTCAGTTTAAAAAACTATCTACAATTTAGCTCATCGAACACTAGATTTGGTTCATCTGCAAAGTTGGTTCACCACAGGTGCTCCATAAGCTTAACTCATCATTTCTACTTTCACCGTATACCCCGCCTGTGGAACTCTCTACCTACAGTGGATTTAACAACTCAAATAAAATCTTTCAAGCACAAAGTGTACATCTATGTGGAATCACTTCATACAAGAGTTCAATGACAATGGTGTACATACTTCCACTACCTCTGTCCCTGTAGCCAGAGTGTTAGAACGACAAAACCTCTGACAAACTGCCATAACTTTACCTCCCCACTTTTCCTATAAGAAACCAGTCAGTTCTGTAACTAATTAATTGTCTAATTTTATACTAGTGTACTTTAAGTTTGGTAGTTAATTAATTTTATGTTAGTGTAATTTAGCCTTTGGCAGTACTTGCCATTGGCTTTCAGTACATATATGCTGTAAAACATTAATAATACTAAATAATAAAATATTAATATCTGCCTCATGCAGTGATTATTCTCCTACCTGATATACCAAGCAGGTCTCTTCAATTCATTTACTGCATGACCAAGGTAAGTTTTGTTACTACAATACAGTAGCCGATTGGATGTCAGTTGTTTCTGCTGATATTGACAAGATAAATAGTTTAGAATTTCTTCAGTTTCAGAGCAAAATATCCACAGAGAAATTAACTAGAAAGTTACTGGTGACAGGAAAAGGCTAGGTGATCATGACTTTATTCAGTCTAATAAACAGAATATATTATGGTTGATTGAGTGAGGTATCAGTTTCAGACAACCAGTGATGGGATACATGGATTCATCAAATTTTTGTTGCAATTGGAGACGTTAAATATCCAAAAGCAAACTGAATGTATAATATTAATTATATTTTCTCAATTTTGAGCCTGTATACAAATAACTAAATTTTTCTTAGTTAATAGAAATCCTGGAATAAGATGGGAGAGAAAATTTATTTTTGTTTACCTATACTGTATAATTTCAAAGGAAAATGAAGAAAACATTCAGACAAATCAATAAAATTAGTACAACTACAATAAGGTGAATTACAGATTTAAATACTTAATATGTATTAGAGCCATATTGTTCCAAAGCAAAATTGTAGATGGAAATGTACCGTGGGCTTTGAGGGTTATACAATAACGCCAAATACAACCTTGAATATAACACTTCTCAAAAGCACACGTACAGAGTCACGTGATATATCTATTCTAAGTAATGTTACATTATGTGTATGCATGTGATGGTCTGTTCTATTGTATAAGAAGTAAGACTAGTTATAACCATGTTACATTACGTGTATGCATGTGATGGTCTGTTCTATTGTATAAGAAGTAAGACTAGTTATAACCATGCTACATTACGTGCATGCATGTGATGGTCTGTTCTATTGTATAAGAAGTAAGACTAGTTATAACCATGTTACATTATCCTCCCCCTAGATCTTGTGTCCTCACAAGGTTAATGTCGAACAAAGTCATCGTATCTAGCTGGGGGTCTGTGAACTCTCATTGGTCTGATATCGGAGTGTGCTGGTGCTGGAGACGTTGGCAGGTTTGTTGCACTAGTATATCCGGCTATTGCTGAAGAGCAGCTAGCTGTTACATCACTGTATAAAGCTGTATGGTGCTGCAATTCTGACTTGGACTGTGTAGACACCGTGGAAGGTGGTGTTTGCTGAAGTGGTGGAGTGTGGCAGAACTTTAGTCTACTGCGATGTACCACAAACTGTTGGGTTCCCCCAATTAATTGTACTTTGTAGTTCACTGGTTCTGATTTATCAAGGATAGTATAGGGGCCTTTCCAGAAGGATGCAAACTTCTTGGTATGTCCTTTGGGTACTACTGGAGTGTACAACCACACCCTGTCACCTATTTGTAACTCCTCAGAAACACCACAGTTATGTGTCCGCTGCTGGTGTGCATGTTGCGCCCATAAATACTCTCTAGCACTAGTGTAAGACGCTTTCATTTGGTGATGTGCTTCTTGTACAAATTGGGCATAAGAAGAAATTTTGCTACGGTGTAATCATCCGAGGATGACATCAACAGGAAGTTGGGGTGAATGAGCAAATGTGAGGTGGAATGGACTAAACTTAGTGACTTTGTGAACTGCAGTCCTATAAGCAAAAAGAGCCTTAGGAAGTTGGGAATCCCAGTCATGCTGGTTCTCATTGACTGCATTGCTTCCACTGTGCAATTAAATCGCTCCACTTGACCATTTCCCTCTGGGTGGTATGCAGATGTTCTGGTATTTGTAATTCCCAACATCTGGCAAAGACAGTGGATGACACTACTACACAGATTAGCTCCTTGGTCACTGTGAAGGCTTGTGGGTACACCATAGCAACACACAACATCATTCAGTAGGACAGTTGCTAATGTAATAGTGGTTGTGTCCTTCAGGGGAAAAGCTTCTACCCATTTCGTAAACAAATCAGTGACCACCAATATATATTTGTTGCCTTGTGATGATGTCGGAAGAGGTCCCATAATGTCCCAGCTAATCTTTTCAAATGGGTGCGACGCTTGAATGGTACCCAAAGGTGCAATAGAAGTTGGATGTGGGGGTTGCGTCTCTGGTATTGGTCACATTGTTTCACCCAGCGTTCAACATCTTGCTCATATCCAGGCCAGTAAAAGTGTGTTTTCACACGATCAAAGGTCTTCTTTACTCCCACGTGACCCAGTTGGTTATGCACTTCCTGGAGTATTATATCCCTTAAGCCTGCAGTGACTACCACTTGTGTGTAAGTTAAAGAGTTGCTGGCATCTGTGTATTGTCTACAAATGAGTTGACAAAACAGTTACGAAGGCCTGGAGGAAACCCTTGTGGAAATGTGTTCTTTTCCAGGTGTTGTCTGAGCTGAACGAGTTGACGGTCTTCATGCTGGGCTTGGACAAGTGAGTTGGTGGAGGCAGAACACATGTCAGTAGCTATGGTTGCTATTGGTGAGGAGTCACGTGGAGGCCTCCTTGATAGGGCATCAGCATTTTTATTGCTTGTTCCTTTTTTGTACTCAACAGTAAAATTGAATTGCTGCAAAAATAACAACCAGCGGGTAAGACGACCACCTGTGTCCTTCATGCTCTTGAGAGATGTTAGAGGGTTGTGATCAGTTAAAAGCTGAAAAGGAAAGCCATACAAATATGGGTAAAATTCCTTGACTGCACCCACTACAGCAAGGGCCTCGAGTTCTATTGTTGAATAATTTCTCTCTGCTTTCTGCAGCTGCCGACTCCAGTAAGCTAACACACATTCGCAGCCATCTTGTATTTGACTGAGGACTCCACCGATAGCTATATCAGAAGCATCCGTGGCCACTATAAATGTGTCAGTAAACCTGGGTTAGGCTAGAACTGGTGGAGAGGTGAGCTTGGATTTAAGAGTATTGAATGAGGAATCACAAGCTGCGCTCCAATGAAAACCCTTTGAATTCTTTCATGGGATTTAAACGATTGTTTAAATGAATTAATGTTGGAAGGAGCAACAGGCATATAGCAAAACAGGGGTATTACAAATGAATCAGCACAGGGAACAAGCGTGCACAAAAGAAAATTAAGGTGGGTTCCAAATAGAATGCTCAGCGCACGTGCACTGAACACGTTTAGCACAAACACCTCGTGCCCCTATCACCTTGTGTCCTACACAGTTATCCGCGATGCCAAAGAGAAAGACCGCCGCGAAGAAGACCATCCAGAGATCTGCGAAGGGCAAATCGGCAGCCGCAACACCGACGTCTCGAAAGAGAACAAGGCAGAGCAGTAAAAATGGCGACGAAGGACGAAGCACGGACAAACGCCAGCGTCGAACAGAGGAGGAAAGCACAGCCGAGAGTCTCACCGCAGCTGACATCCCCAATATTGTGACCACCATACTCAAATCTCTTTCTGCCAGCGGCTCAGACCGAACGTCGGACAGTCGACCCAGTAATTCCGCGACACCCGCGAGCAACAGTCCTTCTACCACGTCGGACTCCACAAACGGATCTACCGATAGCCAAGTCTCCCCTTCGCGTCCTTTGACAGCAGAAGACATTTCCGCTATTGTCACCTCCATTGTTAAGAGCGGCGCCAACCGGAGTACTCCCGCCAGAGATTCAGCAGGGTCGCCAGCCCCGGAGCTTGATCAAAGCACTGGTGGTAGGAGCCTTGACCACGTTGAAGAGTTTGAGCTACCCACAGCACCAGCGGGTAGCACTTAATGTTTAGTTACGCTACCACTCACCTATTTACGTGCTCTGTTCCTCGGATCTTCATTCTTCACCTCCAGCAATCCATTGATTGAGGAGGGGGTTTGGTAAGTGCCAGGGGGACTCATCTGCCATGGTATATGGCCTAGGCAAGGTTATGTAATTCCAGCGGGGCCAAAGTAGGAAGTACTTTTGGTTTATTGATGCTTGGGTAATGAAAGAGTTTAGAGCAGAGAAGCGTCTCTGTCCTAAACTCTTTACAATAGAGGCCAAACGGGAGAACCTAGTGGATAAGGCAGATATCCTAAGTGAGGCCCCCTGGCTGTCTCAGACTCCTCTAAGGAGAATGGACGAACTGCTTATAGCAGTAGTAGGTGATGTGTTGACCTGCGGGTCACCACTAATTTGTGTCACGTGGCTTTAGCCAGATTGTGACAGCATCAACACCTGTGCGCAGGTGCCAGATTGTGCTAGTGATCTGGTTGGGAGAGCGTCTCCTGGTAGTGATCTGGATGGGAGAGCGTCTCCGGCTAGCAATCTGGTTGGGAGAGCATCTCTAGTTGGCAGTTTGAATGGGAGAGCGTCTCCTAATAATGATCTGGATGGGAGAGCATCTTCAGCTAGTGATCTGGTTGGGAGAGCGTCTCCTGGTAGTGATCTGGATGGGAGAGCGTCTCTGGCTAGCGATCTGGTTGGGAGAGCATCTCTAGTTGGCAGTTTGAATGGGAGAGCGTCTCCTAATAATGATCTGGATGGGAGAGCATCTTCAGCTAGTAATCTGGTTGGGAGAGCGTCTCCTGATACTGATCTGGATGAGAGAGGCAAGCAGCTGTTAGCAACCCAATTTCCTGATGGCACTCTGAACTGGAGGGGCTTGTCTGTGACTGCAGGCAGGATAAAAGAGCATCTCTCCTGACAAAGATTTGAACTGCGAGCGTCCCTCAATAGCAATCTCTACTTGTGGTAGCAGCTGGCAGGGTGAAGGAATCCAGGCTGGCACAGTGAAGGAATCCAGTCAGACCTACAGCTGAAGAACTCGCAACAAAATGCATATGATAGTACAGTCTTTCATGTAAATGTTTAGAGTACAACAACAACAACAACAACATTATGTGTCTACTTAGCTTGGTCCACTGCTTACCAGGGCTGAGCGATACTACCGTTTTAGCGATATATTGCGATGTTTTTAAAGTATCGATATCGCGATATTTTTTTATTAACTATCGTGATACCATGCCTGTACATTACTGTCATTAAAAATCCATTTGTTATGCAGTAGTAGGCTAAGAATTCTTGTAAATGATAAAGTCCACCCATCTGGTTTCCCCTGCAGAGAGGTGTGAACACCATACCAACCTCAAAGCATGTGTTACAATAACTGTTACTGTAAACAAGGATGATAGTGGCTAGTTTGTTATCACCTATAAGGACTTCCTGCAGGAATGCTGAGCAATAAGCTATGTAGCACCAGCTATGATTGACTTATTGGTAAGTAGCGTGAACTATTCAGTATCGTGAATAGTGGCTTTAGAATTGATCGTGATACCAAAATGGCAGTATCGGTCAGCCCTACTGCTTACACTACATATGTATGTAAGTGCCACTATTGACAATGAGATACTGACTAGAATTTTTAACTGCCAACATACTATGCCAATTAACATAGAGTACCTGTGTGTAGTGAAGTTTGTGAACTGATCAGTGGGTAGGGACAGGGTGGAAAGATTTGTTACAACAGGTATGAATTACTGCCAACGTGTTCTGCTCACTTTGTTGCGCATGCGTTGTTCTTATTGGAGCCCACTATTGCATGCTAATATTTTGGGTACTTGCGCAGCCTGCGCTTCACAACATTAACTGTGTTTAATAACTTAAACTTTATTTAATGTTTAGTTACGCTACCACTCACCTATTTACGTGCTCTGTTCCTCGGATCTTCATTCTTCACCTCCAGCAATCCATTGATTGAGGAGGGGGTTTGGTAAGTGCCAGGGGGACTCATCTGCCATGGTATATGGCCTAGGCAAGGTTATGTAATTCCAGCGGGGCCAAAGTAGGAAGTACTTTTGGTTTATTGATGCTTGGGTAATGAAAGAGTTTAGAGCAGAGAAGCGTCTCTGTCCTAAACTCTTTACAATAGAGGCCATAGGTAGGTCACGATATGTATTATGTATATCGTGATCTACCCCCCCAAGCATCAAGGTTATTTATTTAGACCATGCAATGTGCAGAAATGATGATGGTGGCAACATCTAGTAATATGCAAGATAAGCTATGCTTGCAGCATACAGAAGATGATGATGTGCAGGCTGAGCAACGGTGACATACAAAACAAGCAGTGGCAGTGACATACGTTGGTATACGGACAAGCAATGGTGACGACATACATATCAAGCGTGACAACGTAAACATTAGGAAGACATAACGTACACGCAAACTAACATGCAACTAACAACCCAATGGTGTGCCCCGTACCAATTGCCTGGCAAAGTTGTGGAACACATCCTAACCATAGAACTACAGATATATGACGAAGACACTGTATCGTGTACACATTAGAGCAAGCACTGTGTTTTGAAACAATTCCTGTTGAAGATGTATAGGTTGAAGTTTACTTTAATGACAATAAAATGGACTTTTCTTTGGGACTATTATAAGACTCAAGGGGTATGGTGTGCAAGAAGCTGGCACAACGCCATGAAACTACTATGCAAAGTTCTAATATGTACTTGGCTGCTTTTCAACATACAATTTATGATAACCATGTGTTTGTGTTGTTGTTTTTACAAAGCTACTCTTATTATTTCACATTTTACTGGGGGTGTACCAATAGAGAAATTTCTGAACCGATCCAATATAAAGCGATATACTGAGTCAGAACACCGATACCGACCCAATATAATAAAGTGCAGCTATACATTTAGATTAGAGGAAACTGAGAAACTTTAACTTGCCATAAGATACACTTAGTAAGTAGTTCCAAGTGCTAACAATCACTGCCAATGGTTGATTGCTTGTGGTGGTGTGGCCTCAATTGACAGCCCCAATTAACAGCCGAGGCCGTGAGGCACCCACAAGTTTATTTATTTATTTTTTTATTATTATTATTATTATTTAGTGCGTGCTCCCACCAAGATAAGTCCAAATCACTCCGTATTTTTAATGGCTTGTAGCAGGAGCTTACAAGCGCCGAAGGCGCAAAGGAGCGCGACACTAGTGGTTCCAACATTTGACTAATTACTTAAACCTCAGTCCATGTAGGGCATTCATCCTATATTCACTGCTACTCAGTGGTTTATTGCATCATCACTTTTAAGCTGTTAATTTTCAAAGGAAGCCATGATGAGTCTAAGTACTTGTGTGCTATTTGTAAACTAAAAGGGGGGGGGGGGGGGGGGGGGGGGTGGCCGACCTTCTCCCTCAGAAGCTCTTATCTCAAGAGTATTACACGGGGGACAGCACATCCAGTCCTAAGCAGAAGCATCACGATGTTGCTAATATCATAGAGTGGGTGCAATGCTTCGGCATTTACACCGCTATTATTTCTAAAAAAGAACCTGATCGGACAGCTGACCTCATTGGCTACCAGCAAATGATTATTGACTCTTCTCAGAATTGCTGTGAAGGTGGCTGGTTAAATTACGATCGACACTTTAGGCTGAAAGCATCGGCCACTGGATTGAAGGACTGGTCATCAGTGGAAATGAACATCTGGAAAAGGGCCTTTCCTGATAGAGTCAAGCAGTTCCCACCACAGTATACACCATCTTACACTAGGCAAGGTCCACAGCGCTATTCTGCCAACTATTCCCAACCAAGGGAACGGAAGATATGCCTTGAGTGGAACGATAGTCCCAATCCCAACTGCCCTTACCCCGATTGCAAGTTTGAGCACCGCTGCTACAGATGTGTGTTCAATTCTAGAGTGACAGATACAAGACACAAGGCTCTATTTTGCCCAAACATGAATAAAAAGCGACCCCTTCTTGGTGCTCCTACCACCACCTCCCACAACTGAGACAAGCCACGCCCACAACTAACTGCAGTGTATATTATCACATTGTTAACATTGTTTGCCATATACAAAGTGTCTGTATGTAAGCACAATCTTTTAATCATATGTACGTACATAATATACACGGAGGCTAGCTTGATAACAGTTAGCTGGTTAACTGTACACGTAAAGGGGGAAGTGTCATGCATTCATGGCTAAGTAGTGCTGCTTTTGACATCACAATTTTGCACGTATTGTGTGCATGCATGACTGCACAAATCATTACCTCTCCTCCCCCCTCAGATGTAAACATTCCTGAAGTGGAAGCAACCATGACCACTCCAAGGTGCACCTCGTATGACAATTGGATACCGCAATGGAAATCGCACATCAGTACTGCTAAACATGTAGCAATTGTGCCACCCACAGCCATGGCAATTACAACCCCATTACAGACAAATAACTGGATTTCCCTGCTAAGATACTATCCAAACCAGGAGTTAACCTCATTCTTCATATCAGGTCTCCTTCATGGCTTCAGAGTTGGCTACAGCTCTCAGAAATCATTGAAATCAGCCAAACGGAACCTTCCATGTGCCCTGGAACACCCAGAGGTGGTAGACCAGTACCTAGCAGAGGAACTTGCTCAACATCGCGTAGTGGGCCCATACCATACTGTATGGGCCTCACAGTTGCATATAAGCCGTTTCGGAGTCATACCGAAGAACCATCAACCGAATAAATGGAGACTCATAACTGACTTATCCCACCCTGCCAACCACAGTGTTAATGACGGCATCCCTAAGACTTTGTGCTCTTTGTCTTACATCACCATAGACAGTGCCATTAAGCACATCATACAGCTGGGCCAAGGAACATTGTTGGCAAAGATCGACATCAAACACGCATTAAGATTGCTCCCAGTACATCCAGCAGACCGCCACCTACTGGCCATGCGCTGGAGACATCAGATATTCATAGATACTTGCCTCCCCTTTGGGCTGCGTTCAGCTCCCAAACTCTTCAACGTCCTAGCTGATCTTCTATCATGGATCCTGGAGCAGCAGGGAGTAACACCTCTTTTGCACTACCTTGACGATTTCCTTCTGATAGCCCCTCCACAGTCTTCTAGTTGCCAACATAATCTATGTGTTGTTAAGCAGGTATGTTCCCAGCTTGGCATACCACTAGCTCTAGAGAAGGTTGAAGGACCAACCAATTCGCTGACCTTTTTAGGAATCACTCTGGACATGAAACAGATGGAAGCACGCCTACCAAATGAGAAGTTATCCCGCATCCGCACCACAGTTAGATCCTGGCTCCGCAAGAAAAAAGCCACTAAACGTGAAATACTCTCACTCGTCGGATTACTTCAGCATGCCACTAAGGTAGTAAAGCCTGGCCGCACATTTGTGGCTCGCATGTATGCCACAGCTGCCAAAGTTAAACGACTCTCCTTTTACACCAGACTCACAAAAAGTTTCCGTTCAGACTTACAATGGTGGCACATGTTCATCACTAGATGGAATGGTATCAGCTTCCTTCACAATGCCCCCTCAACCAGCCATTGTGACTATCAGATAACCACAGATGCCTCTGGTTCATGGGGTTGTGGGGCACACTTTAATGGAAGATGGTTTCAGCTCTCGTGGTCAGCCGACTGGGCTTCTATCAGTATAATGGCAAAAGAGCTTGTCCCAATTGTGCTATCCTGTGCCATTTGGAGCAAGACATTGTCACAATATAAAACTGAGTTCAGGTGTGATAATCTTAGTGTCGTAGAAGCAACAAAGAAAGGATCTTCTAAGGACCCTATGGCAATGCACCTCCTTCGGTGCTTGTGGTTCCTCACAGCAATGTTTGACATCAACATAGAAGTGTCCCATATCCCAGGGGTGCTAAATACTTCAGCAGATTTCCTGTCCAGGAATCAGCTGGCACGGTTCTTAAGGCTTCATCCACAAGCGTCAACCAGACCAGAATCTATCCCACCAGCCCTGGTAGCTCTTATCTCACCAAAAAGACCAGATTGGACGTCATCTACATTTCGTCGTAATCTCCAGAAATTGCTCCCACTCACCAATTGACTTCTTACACCCAAATAGTACTCATCTTAACCTTCTGCACTCGTAGTTATCATATACACAATAGTTGTCAGTTTTAGTAACATTGTATATTGAACGTTTCTCAATAATACCCATTGTATGTTTTCAATGTTTCTCATTTACTAATTACCCATCCCCCCCCCCCCCCCCCCCCCCCCCTATATGCTTGGTGACGGGTACATAGGCTCTTGTATAGTTTTATCAATTGTGCATTGGACGAATAAAAGTAAACCAGGCTACCTTTACCTCCCTACTGTAGGTCATCCACAAGGGGCAGCCACACTTGCTTATAGTAACATCCAGCAGCTACAAAGCCAAGCCCAACAGTTCATCACTCTTGGTTTAGCTCCCACAACAAGATCGACTTACTCCGCAGGCTGGAAAAGGTTTACAAGCTTCTGTGCAGAATTTGGACTGCTGTCCACGCCAGCAAGTGAACACACCCTGCTGCTGTTTGTCACATCATTGGCGGTTAGCAATCTGTCATATGGCACTATTAAAGTATATTTATCTGCTGTTCGCCACATTCATGTTTTGTCCGGCTTTCACACAGACCTCAACAACCAGTTTACCCCCAGGCTTCAGCTTGCACTAGTTGGAATCAAAAGAAGTCAAGCAGCTGCATCCCCCCAGCGAACACGATTACCCATCACCCTCCAAATAATGCAGAAAGCCAAACACTTGCTCTCCCAGAAATCGTCTTATGACAACACAATGCTTTGGGCAGCCTGCTGCCTGGCTTTCTTCGGCTTCCTGAGAGTGAGCGAGTTTACAGTGCCAACCCAACATGATTATGATGCATCAACACATCTATCTCTAAGCGACATCTCGGTCGACAACCGCAATAACCCCCAGCTCATCAAAGTACACATCAAGCAGTCAAAAACAGATCCATTTAGGCAGGGCACGGATATCTACCTGGGAGCAACCGACAACTCTATTTGCCCTATATCCGGGCTAATACCTTATCTCTCCATAAGGGGAGCTCAACCTGGCCCATTGTTCATCACCAAGGATCATAGATATCTTACCCGCTTGCTGTTCAGTCAAAAATTAGACACTCTCTTAGACCATCTCCAAATAAACACACAGCAATACAATACTCACAGCTTCCGGATAGGGGCAGCTACAACCGCAGCTCAAGCACTCATACCAGACGCCCACATTAAGATGCTTGGAAGATGGAGAAGTGATGCTTACCAGCAATATATCAGGACCCCACCACGACAACTTGCCCACCTCTCCAAGCGCCTGGTATCAGCACCTATCTCTCAAGGTGGCAGCAGCCATGCCACTTCAAGTCATTAGTTACCTTACTAATGTGTTACGTACTCATTTAGTTTATTGCATTGTTATAGCTCATATCGTACACAAAATTATTCAATCACAAGTGATGAATGATTCAGGTACTTCATTATATAAAAGAATAATAGTAATTAATGTGTTGTTTTTTGTTTTTTTTTGTCTTTCATTTTTTGTATAAAGGAATAATACAACGACCACCCAAACACCAATCACAATCAGATCCTTGGGTGAAAGGTCACCTTAACTGCTCCCTTTCTGTGGCTTAAAAAAGTTGCAAGAGTCTGGGGTGGGACTAGTGCTAGTCTTGCCCCCAGACATCTTGCTCCCCAAGTATCTGTGTTTTTAAAAATCCCGATATTAACGGCTCACACTTTCTCCCCTACATTACAATAAACAAAGAATATTTCAAAAAAATAAAATATCCTACAGCTGTCGGGGCCTTGTACATTTACCAAACACCTCTACAATCATTTGATTGGGAGAGGTCTGTGGCAACTGCCGCAGGAAGACGGGTGAAGGACCACCAGATGATTAGCAGCGGAGTAGTAAGCAGTCGCGAGTCAGCAGTGTAAGGTGAGTGAACAACATTAAATGGGATTTAAACGATTGTTTAAATGAATTAATGTTGGAAGGAGCAACAGGCATATAGCAAAACAGGGGTATTACAAATGAATCAGCACAGGGAACAAGCGTGCACAAAAGAAAATTAAGGTGGGTTCCAAATAGAATGCTCAGCGCACGTGCACTGAACACGTTTAGCACAAACACCTCGTGCCCCTATCACCTTGTGTCCTACACAGTTATCCCCATTCAGCCCCCACCCACCCTTGTTGCACCGCCATATGCACAATTTCAAAAGGTGTTTAGTTAACTTACTAGCTGTATGCCAATGCACATGATGGTCACTTTGCACACATGAGGGTATATACCACTCTACACAACAGTTGCATTCATGCTCGTCAAAACCCATACTATAAGTGTTGTATACATGTTGTGGTGTCGTGTGTGTTGTTGTTCTTGTCCCTTTCCTGTCCTTCTTGGGTTTTGTTTTGTTTTCTTCCCCCCTTTAGACCTACTACCACAGCCTGCAAGTTCCCATCCAAACTCCATCTGCAGATTAAAAGCAAACAAGAGTAGCAGCAGTAACAGACAGCAGCACCAGCAATACAGCACAGTAGCAGCGACGGCAACACGCTACGCACAGTTAATAATTGCACCAGTATTGCTACCACTAGGGTAAATGCTGGCTCACCCTCTGCCTTTTCAGTACACCCGCCTTACTTAAGCCAAAATGTTAAACCATCAAACAAGCATTTAAACATGCATTATAACTAAAACAAAATACAGACATACAACATCTACATCAAAAAGGGGGTGTCAGCAGAGTTATCGCTGCTCATGCAGCCTCTCCATTCCTTTATAGAGGGAATGTGACAGTACAAGGCTTCACTAGGATGACAGCTGAATAGGTCCATGTTATGCACAGCTCAAATATTATTTGGCTTAAAAAAGTTGCAAGAGTCTGGGGTGGGACTAGTGCTAGTCTTGCCCCCAGACATCTTGCTCCCCAAGTATCTGTGTTTTTAAAAATCCCGATATTAACGGCTCACACTTTCTCCCCTACATTACAATAAACAAAGAATATTTCAAAAAAATTAAATATCCTACAGCTGTCGGGGCCTTGTACATTTACCAAACACCTCTACAATCATTTGATTGGGAGAGGTCTGTGGCAACTGCCGCAGGAAGACGGGTGAAGGACCACCAGATGATTAGCAGCGGAGTAGTAAGCAGTCGCGAGTCAGCAGTGTAAGGTGAGTGAACAACATTAATTGGTAGTTGGTGTAGGGGATCAGCAATGCTTGCATACCCATGGATAAAACGTCTGTAGTAGTTTGACAGTCCAATAAATTGTTTAACTTCTTTGCTACTGGCAGGTGTAGAATAGTTAGTGACCATCTCTAGCTTTGCTTTGTCTGGTTCATTTCCCTTATCTGAAATGATGTGACCTAGATAAGTAACTGACTTCTGAGTAAATTGGCACTTCTTTAATTTCAACGTTAAGCCAGTTGAACTAAACCTTTCAAAAACTGACATTAATCGTTCCAAATGCTCCTCAAACGTTGCACTAAATAACATCACATTATCCAAATAAATCAAACACTGTTCACCAGACAAGCCTGCTAAAATACACTCCATTAAGTGTTGAAAGGTTGCAGGAGCATTAGTGAGGCCAAATGGCATAACGTTAAACTCAAAATGGCCTTGAGAGGTTGAAAACGCAGTCTTCTCTTTGTCAGATGGATCAACTTCTACCTGCCAGTAGCCGGATGTGAGGTCTAGGGTAGTAAACAAGGCTGCACCAGCCAGGGAATCCAGACTGGCATCTATCCGTGGCAGAGGATGCGCATCACGGTATGTCACTTCATTTAGCTTGAAATAATCTATGCAAAACCGCCAGGCTCTGTCTTTCTTTTTGACCATTACAACTGGCGATGACCACGGACTAAAACTATGCTGGATGACTCCCTGCTGAAACATTTTCTGAACCTCTGAATTTATAGTACTCTGTAATGCTATGGGTTGACGGCGCACTGGCTGGCGAATGGGAGGACCCTCTGTATGTATGGTGTGCCTCACCACGGAGGTTCGCCCCAGGGGATCATCTTCAGTGGCAAACAAGTCAGCATACTGCTTAAGCAAAGCCAGTAACTCCTGGTGTTAGGAAGGTGACACGGTTGAACCTGTTACGTCAATGTTAGGAAATTCACATGTGTTAATAGCAGGTGATTTGGAATCCTGGGTTTCCACAAGATGTATGTCTGCCAGAGGTGTCACCTCGCCAATCTTATTACCTTGGTACAGCTTCACAGAGGTGGGGCTCATATTCATGATCTGAATCAGTGCATGATTATTCAAAACTGGGCTATGAGTCCTAGCAGCAAGAAGGTGCTGTGGCAGCTTAGCAGTGGCCAGAGACTCAATTAAAGCACTTAATGGGCTTTTCAACTTAACCTCTACTGGCAAAGCAATGCCAATCAGCTGAACTGATCGGCCAGGAATGATGACGGTCTCAAGCACAGTTGTGATATAGCATGGGGAAGATTGTACAGTGTTAGCAATACCTTTAGTCAAAGTAAATGGTATTTCATTACCCTTGATCACTACTCTTGTAATTAATTATAACCTCATTTGTTAACAAGTAATCTACTCCTAACAAACAATCAACAGTCAACTTGCTAACAACCACAAACACCTACTCGGTCTTAAAGGTTCCAATGATAATAGGGATCTTAACTTGTCCCACCACATCCAGGGGAGAACCATTTGCCCCAGCAGGTGCTGAAGATGTGTCCTTGCTTATCTTGTCACGAAACTCATTGGCAATAGCATCTAATCGTACTACGGACATTGCAGCTCCTGAGTCTAGTAAGAAAGTAACTGGAGAGTGTCCTATCAAACCATTAATGCGTAATATTGTACTAATATGTGGTGACTCACTACTGTCCTTATGTTGTGCTTGGTGGGTTATGATTGATGGGGCCAGCTCTCATCCACCTGCGATGCTGGCCCATAATAGTTTAAAGGGCAGTTCCTAAACAAGTGGCCTTCCTCTCCACAATTATAGCAGGGACCCACACGACGGTCTCGTCGCTGTCCTTGGCCCCATCCACCAGCATAGGTTCTCCTTGGATATTGTGGATTTGAAGATCTTCGTGATGTTCGTACAGTCGTTTCTATAGATTCTAATTGCTTAGTTAGATCTTCCAAGGAACTTTGAAGAGTAGCAGCATCATCAGGTAACCCCTGGTTTCCTTTGTGGTTGCGACATAGCATGAACACTATTATCACTTCCATTGAACTTAAGGGCGTATTCGATATCTACAGCATCTGTAAGGGCTGAAACAAAATCGGATGGCTTCTTTTGCAGTAGAAGTTGGCAGCTTATTTCTGGTCGATGTCCCGTAAGAAATTTCTGAAGTAGTACAGCAGAAGTCATCACTTCCCCTGGATATGCAACCTTAAATAACTTCTTCAGGGAAGAAGCATAGTCAGCAACCCTCTCATCTACACTCTGGCTTCTCTCGTTAAAATCTTTCGAAGCGACTAAGGGGTCCTCTTTTTTCCCAGCTCTTTCCTGTAAAGCGGCCTTCAGAAGCTTAAGGTCGGCCTTAGTGGTATCATCAAGCTCAACATAATAGTCTATAAGCTTACCCCTGAGCAGAGTCGGGATGACAGTGAATTGCTTCGCTTCATTCCACTCCTTGGCGGTGGCCACAAATTCGAAGCAGGTCCAACCCCTGGTGAAGTCCTCTACCACTAGTTCAGGCAATGGTAATTTCATCTGTGCCATAGCGTCGGGAGTCGTGGAAACTGGAAGCTACGAAAGAGACATGCGAAAAAGATTGCTTGCTGTTACTGGTGTGCTTGCCTCTCGGGGTACTGTTTACGGTCACAGTACGATCCGTCCCACGGTACCAGGGTAAATAGCTTATGGTTATCAGTAGTCCCACTCCTGTCACCAATGTAGCGCGGGCTTCGAGGGTTATACAATGACACCAAATACAACCTTGAATATAACACTTCTCAAAAGCACATGTACAGAGTCACGTGATATATCTATTCTAATTAATGTTACATTACGTGTATGCATGTGATGGTCTGTTCTATTGTATAAGAAGTAAGACTAGTTATAACCATGTTACAGAAAAACAAAGGCTGGTGAGATCTTGGTTAATTAACGACAGTGGTTGGAGATTAAAAGGGTGGTAACTTCTTGTTCTTGAATATGTTGCAAAGTGGAGGTACAAATCAAAATGGGATATCAATTTCATTATGAAAAATTTGTATGCATAAATAATCTAGCATTACTGTAATCATTTGTCCTCCACTTAGATATGCTACAACAGTGTTGGTACATTGTCAGTCTACCTTGAAATCTCAACTCTAGAGTAGATCCAGCACAGAGCAGCCCACACTGTAATAAATACATATGATCGCACTGTAATTTCATGGACCAGCTGGACTGGGAATCACTTGAAAATAGACGAACAAGTTTAACCTGTTTTGTTTGAAGTGAAGCATGTGAATTGTTACACTTAAGAAATCCTAGGATTCTTAGGTAGTATGTAATTAATGTGAGTGTTCCATTTCAGGTCTGACTAGATACCCTGAAATTACACACATCTTGGTCCAAATCACGTTTGCCTGGTGGCTATGGGCATGGTTTCACATGCATAGCTGGAAGGCTTATAATTGAGATTTGGTTGATCTTGGAGATTTGGCTGATTTAAGGCTAGAAGTCAGACACATCCTTGAATTTGTGCAACAGAAAAAAATCAGCTCACTATTGAATATGGCATTAGTCCACTGCACCTGCTGTTAATAACTCCATGCATACACTTCGGTGATGTTTGCGGAATATAGCCTCCTTGTAGTCTGCCAAAATGTTTGCTCCTCACACACTGCACCAAATTCTTCAAGTTTTAATTCAGCTGGCTCTTTCCTGTTACCAGTGTCTTCCTGCTTGCTTTATTTGTACACTGACTTATGACTTGAAAAGCCAGCCCAGACTGTTTTCTAAAGTCAAAATAAGCAAAACAGCTCACATAAAGTGCCCTTCTTGATATATCAATAGATGAACCATGGATGAACATTGTGACCGGATTTGCGAAAAAGAGTCTTCCACACACATCCAATTCTACGAACTTGAAAGATCATAACTTTGTGTTCAAGAAAGATACAAACCTGAAACTTTCCCCATGTATTAACCGACGCTGGTGCTCACTACCTTCCAAACTTCAAGGCAATAATGTTTTCCAATCTGAAGTTATGAAATGCCAAAGTTCATAAATTGGATGTGCGTGGAAGACCCATTTTCGCAAATCTGGTCACCATTACCGATACAGCTCATCCTACAATTAATACTTCGTTACTAATGACAACCAACAAGAACCCACAATTGATCCTTTAATTCTTTTATCTTATGTTTAATCACACACTGGAGTTTCTGCTGATAACTTGTAAGGGCAGTTTCAGCAATGGTAAGTTGTAAGCTTCAATTTGAGAAAGTGTTCCGTTCCGTGGTTTAGTCCATCATTCCGTTACGTTCCATTCCGTTCTGTAGAATAGACCCCACCGTTTGTCGATGTGTGAACAGAAAGCTTGAAACCATCACTCTAGCATCGCACCCAGTTCCAGTGAAGTCTTCCTGGTACCACTTGGGAGTTGATTTCATTGAGCCCACAACATATAAGTCACCAGCAGGAAATTGCTATACATCCTAACAATCATGGACTATTGTACAAAGTGGGCAGAAGTTGTTGTGACATCTGACAAGAGTGCACATCAAGTAGCTAATTCTGTATTCAAGCTATTCATGAAAATGGGAATCCCTTGAGTGATAACAGCTGATCAAGGTTCAGAGTTTAATAACCAGCTAAACCAACAGTTGATGTCAGTGTTAAAGATTGGCCATAGATTGACAACCATACCTATCACCCCCAGACAAATAGCTTAGTTGAACGGTTTAACCAAATACATTATAGAATATGGTTGTCAAACACATGAAAATCACTGGGTGTTATTATGTATAAATGCAAGGACTTTCTCTGTAACTTATTTGGATCCAAAAGGAGAGAAAAATGTAATGAAGTGTCAATTAGGAAAGCATTGGGGAAACTTTGGAAATATTCATCATGCACAAGAAAACTGGGAAAAGACTAAATGTAAATGGAATGTGGTGTCAATGCATCATTGCTTGCGGAGTTTGAGGGATATATTCTCCTGTGGAGTATACGATATGAAGCTTGCAGTGTGTTATTATACAAAGACAGCCATTACCAACCATGTGCACAAATTGTCTTTGGTTTAATAATTATATAATATATCTACACCAGCAATAATGCACTTGGTTTGAACTATAGATAGGTAGCTAGCTATCTCATGAAACACTGTGTAGTTCTGCTAAAGAGTTTTAATTTTATAATGATTATTAAATAGCGAAGGCTTGGATAATATTTGACCACTATAGTTTATACTGGAATGATTTAAGCATAGATAGTAGAGAGCGTTCCTTGTATATGCTTTCGATTATAGCTGTATAAGTGTGTATACAAACGTGGACCATTTTTACTCAGCCTGGACCGTTTAAGTTTTGCACTGGCATAACTGGTACCGGTGGACCAATTATGCTCCAGTGGACCAATTATGCAAGCACAAGTGGTCCAGCCGGACCAAATATGTCAACATAAACATATTGTGCACACACATATGGAATACCAACAAACTCATTTCAGTATTCTTCTTGCTACTCATCTAAAATAATTGTGCAATGAACCTAAATTTGTAAATTTAAAGCTGTACGAGTCCATGATGACAACTCAAAGTGAATTGTCTACAACTGTGTGTATAACTACATTCTAAAATGTCCAGTTCAATTGAACCTGGGTAGTTTAATCATCATCATCATCATCATTATCCTTACCACGACCACGACCTCTTCCTTTAGTATCGACATCTAAATAGAAAAAGCAATTTTTAAAAAATTGTATAGGATCACTGTAAGCCTACGTAATACATAATTGTATGAAGTTTTGAGTACTACAATATATAGTAAACCATAACCATAAAATTGGAGTTACATTGTAATTTTAAAAATTGTGACATACCTACACATACAGTAGTGCGTCCAGTCCAACGTGCATAACCTCTGTAAACAATGCACTTCCTCAACCAGCTAGTACCATATTTCCTTCGATAACTATCATCACATGTGAAGGTACATTGGTCTAAGTGAGTAGCCACTCCATCATCTCCCAGTGAACAATCAATCATTCCATTATCAGGAGCAGTAAGTGGTGGACATGTTCCTAATAATGTTTGAATAGGGAGCTATATAAGGCTCCAGAAAAGCCAGTATGCAGTATAACACGTAAACTCCAAGCATTCCATTAACATTTATATAGGTAATATACCATTGTATTAAATTTATATCTTCATATGCTGCTCAATTTGTAGCAATTCTGCAAAAAAATATTCAGTTGCAATAACTGAGCATACGGTGACAGACTTTAAGGAGATGAGCACAAAATCGTCCACTTTATAAACTACTTTAATTTGTTTTACCACTCCAGGGCTGCCAAATCCTGTAAAAACAAGCGCCCCCCCCCCTCAAGCTAATGTGCTTATACAGCAACTGTGTTCAAATTAGAATTCAGCAAAACTGTATGTAGGTAAACCAAATAGTGTGCAAAACATATTTACACTGTAGCATGCATAGTGTACTCATGCTAGAGGGTATGGAGGCGTGCTGCTCTCCTAGGAAAGTATTGAAATTTACCAATACAGAGATGCAATCTAGAGGCGTTTTGTGTTGATTTTGGTTGTCTATCACTCTGCTAAGACTAATTAAAGCAAACAGGCATATTGTATTATACAAACAGATTACAGCCATGTTGGTTTATATAAATGATCCATTATAAAATTGAAAATAAGTAGATAGTAAACAACAGTTCAGCACAGTGGTGGTGATTCTAGAGCTGTGAAGGAAGTGTACAGCAAAACAATGTTGTAGTGTGGCTGTAGAATTTCAGAGAAGTCAGGGGGTTGCACCCCCAGAAGTTGTAGGAGTTTAGAAATTTACAGGTCTAAAATGGCTTAATATGTGATTGAACTTGACAAAACAAGGCTTCCACACACATCCACTTTTATGACTTTGAATCACCATAACTCAATGTAGGAGCATGCCATTAGTTTCACATTTTGGCCTGGAATTGTACAATTCTATGGAAAAATTTTAGGTCAATAGCTTACTGAGTAGTCAAGTTACAGTTGGTTAAAGTCAGAAAATTGGATGTGTGTGGAAGCCTTGTTTTGTCAAATTCGGTCACATATATTGATGCTACAAGTGACCTGAGGTTTAATAAGTTTTTAGAGGAACCCACAACCTGGAGGCCTGTAGCAGAGTGTTCTCCATCCCCCACTCTTGCCAACCATCAGATGTTTGCTGTCTTGGAATGATCAATCTTTTAAATAACTTTTTAAGTCATCCACTGCCAAACATTTCAAATAGCTAAGTCATAATGCCACTTTCAGTTCTTAAAAGATGGTATACTAGCAGTACTTTAAGTTTGAATCAAAATAGAAGTTTCTATATCACAAAGAGGCCTCAATAGAAGTCTCTTAGCACTAAGAGATTCACGGTTACCTACACCAGTTACAGTCCCAGTGAATTAGATATGCACTATGCACACAAGAATTAATCAACGCTGAAATATTGTCAACAAAACAATAGCACAACCAATCTAGTAGCTAGCTAGTGTCCTTCACCTCCCAGCCATACCAGTGAGTTAACTGCAGCGCCAAGGTGGGTATTAGTGTCTTACTTTCCTAGAAAATGGCCATAACAAGCAACATTTTAATGTTGCTAGTTTTATGACACACACTTCACTTCTTCTACACGAGCTGGGTGAAGGGATTGAGTCTCTTGTCTGGATTTACTTTCGCACACGCTTCGTCTTACTCAAACTGATGCAATACTAGTTGATGCCACTAAAGTCAAGCAGCATGTATCACCAGTCAAACATCTGGCTCAGTATTCAGAAGGCAGGTACATTTTCGAGTGGAGTTTCCTGTACAGCCTTTCATAAACTATTCACTGACTTGGCAAAGCTGAGTGGTGCAAGATATGGCTACATTAACTTGTCCTGGACTGACCATTTTCTAAAACAGTTAGACATCAAACACCAGCGTCATCGAGGCACAAATGCTTATAGGAGGTGTTATAATGATGCAATGGAAACCGAGGTGTGTTTCTTTAATTATTGCATCATTCTAACACCTCCTACTCAGCATTTATGACTCACAGACACTGGTATTTGGTGTCTAACTATAACTAATTACAGTTATATATGTATCACCTATACTGTATATACCACAAATTTGCCTTGTCATATTAGTTATATACAATAGTGCAGCACGTTAATGATTTTGATCTTCACCACTGGAGTGGTATAATAGTTTCAACATCACAGCAAGTATTACAGTATAACAGCTTGGAAAGAGACAACTATATCTATTTGTTGAGACCATTCTTTGAGTGTTGTGTGTTGTTAATACAGTAAATTTAAGAGGAGGGAAGATACCTCTACTTGTATGATACATGACCACATAATGCACAACGGTACTTACCATCACAAGTAGTACGAGTACCACTCCAGTTCCCATCATCTCCACATGTCCTGCTGTCACTGCCACTGATCACATAACCATCACCACATGTAAATGTACAGACATCTCCAATACTGGAACCAGGTGTATATTCAGAGTCATCATTGTGATGCCTAAAAAAGTACTGAAGGAATCTTTTATTAACTGGCGGTGTAGGTTCAGGTGCAGGGGTTGGTTCAGGACGAGGAGTAGGAACTCCAGATATACACTCTATCATTCCATTAGCAGGAGCAGACAGGGCTGGACATGTTACTAGAAAAGAGTAAGACTAATAATTGAGAAATTTGAAAATACACAATAGTTTAGTTTTCCTTCATGCCACACAGCTGCTTAAAGAAAAATTACATACAGCAATTATGTGCTAAAATGCCTGTTCTTCAATTATTATGTACCTATGTACTTAGAGTGATGTACAGAAAGCCTTACCTTCCTTACATATAGTTTCATCACCTGACCATCTTGTTCTGCCTCGCCAAACCAAACACTTCCTTTTATCGCTACCTTTTAATTCAAAGCCATCGTCACAAGTGAAAGTACACTCATCTCTTTTAGTAGCAAATCCATCATCTCCAAAGTCACATTGGATCATTCCATTTTCAGGAGCAGTAAGTGGTTGACATGCTCCTAATAAATATATAACAAGGAGTTACGTGACCAGGCCTGCTAAAATAGGGCATGTAGGCACACAATTTTTGCCTACATTTTCAAACTTTCATCATACATAACACTAATTTTTATGACATTATGCTATGGCCATGCAATTTTCTTGACTAATTATGCATTTATTTTCCCTTACAATAGAAGCTACAGAGTGCATGCAAATGCTCTACTCCAGGACTTAAAATTTAATGTGACTGGATTTGCAAAGATTGTGTCTTCCACACACATCCAAATTACCAACTTTGATGACTGATAACTTCAGATTGGAAGGGCTATTGGCTTGAAATTTGGTCAGTGTGATCACCAACATACTGTAGTATAGTAGATGGAAAATTTTTCAGGTTAACGTATTTTTTTGAGAACTGAGTTATGGTTATCCAAGTTCATAGCATTGGATCTGTGTGGAAGACACCTTTTTGCAAATTCAGTCACAAATAAGACATGTTGTGTGGGTGTAGTTTGTGCCTGGTTTTGCACAGCCAGTCAGTATGAAGCTGTTCATCTGGCATGCAAACATTATAACATGTAATATGGAAGTGCAAAACCCAGGAAGCCTGCAACTCATTGAGTAAGTGGCAGTAACCCAGTACATATCAGAATAGAACATTATAAAATCAATCTAATGATTAATGAATCGTTATAGCATTTGATGATGGTCATCAAAGTAGGCAAAACTTATGTACCCACATGTCCTAGATTTCCAAAGACCAGTCACATACTCTATACAGATTTATGTTATAATTATAACAAAGAAATGTATTAACCACAAGGCTGCATCAAATCTATCTGTGATACAAATAGCATTATATATCCAGTATATCTCATATCTGATGACTGATATACAAAATGTAATGCCTATTTCTGATACAGATTTTCTGATATACCATTATTATAGATGCACCTGCTATTTCAAAACTGTGGCCAATATTCATTATTTTGAATAAATGAAAACATGATCACCACAGCTCTCTAACCTCTATCGAATGTGTTTCCCAACAATATGTATATTTGTTGCTACCTGTAGGTATGCAGGAGTTATGACTGATGAATTTTGGAAATAGTGATGGACAATTTAAAGCATTGGTATTGAGAATTGCTCTAACATTCTAAAGCAGCTTTAGAGCATATTCCAAAAAAATGTTTTAGGTCAAGAACTGTAATTAAAAGCAGTCACTTATGCTTACAGAGCAATTGGTGGAATACCTGACTATTTCATTTGTCATAAAATTCCTTATTAACTTTAATAGCCAAAGTTTATTCTACAATTTCTCCTTTAGAGCAAATCAGGAATTTGGGGTGGGTCTATATGATAGCTTCAGCTACATATCATATAGACACTTCACAACCATATAAACAATTAAAATAGCTGCTGGACTGTTGTAGCTAGTTAGTCATTTAAAAAGGTTGTGTCAATGGGTGAAACCAAATTCTATGTTGGTAGAACTTGATGCATGAGTGTTGTAATGATGATAATGATGTAATATCTAGGACAACCATGTGCACCTCATGTGCACAATTATTTCTATAAGTAGTGCACTGTGTATGTTGAATCTTTTGACTAAATAATATGTGTGAGACATCTCCCCATCAAATAGAATATTGTATACACAGGATTGAGATACTCTATAGAGCAGTTAAATAGTCTAATAGAGCATTCACCATTTCTTACACTATTAGAATCCTCCATTGAATATGAAAATTTGCATCTGCAACACAAACCCTTAGCTAGTTATAGAATTTTCTTTTTTACAAATTAAGGTTTTTTCATTCTTATATGAAAACTTACTTCAGTTAGGCTCATACTGTAGCTGAACTAATGACTGTCACTGTCACTGTCACTGATCCTTACATGCAGCATAGACCACTTAGAAAAGATTTATGTCTGTGATTTAGATATTTGGGCATAAAACACTACAAAAATAATCAACCTTCAGGTACTTTCCAAGTCTTTGGAAAAGCATTGTAAGGGCCATATTTATGAAGGATTTTTGGAAAGATGTGGAAATATGGCCTTTACAATGCTTTTCCATTGACTTGGAAAGCACCTGACAGTTAATTTCTTTTTTTGTAGTGAACTACTTTACACCAAAAATTCAGTCTGAAACATGTAAATACCTATAGCCTTTGGGGAGCACAAGATACCTACTTATATAGATACTTACTACCTTGCCCATGGTGCACCTCCCTTGTCTAACTTTGGATCCACCCTTGGCATTGGCGGTAATTGTATGATACCACAAGGCTTTAGCAAACTAAAAGGTCTGTGTGGAAGTCTTCCAAAAACTTATGCTATTTGAACATTAGGGTATTCTTAATGGCTGAAGGGCCATTCTCAAAAGTCAACCCCTATATGTGATCCAATTTTGAAAAATCATTCTTTTTGGCATATTGATCAATTTTCTCTTTTGCAGCTATAATGAGGCACTGGGTGTTTATCGTATCATGTTAAAATTTTAGACTGATACCTTAGCAAGTTTAAAATTAGCTTCATATGTATCTAGCAAATTTTAAATTATTACATTAATGCACTACTGCTGCTGCTACTGCTGCTGTAAAAGCATCATCCCCCACGCACAATATAATAGTATGTAACTACAATAACAGATTGGATTGTGCTGTTTATGTATATAAGTCGGGGATGGTGGATAAAGGGTGGGGGTAGGGGCTGTAGCTCCAGTCAAAGAGAATTAACCTCTCTAAAATACTTATTATCTTTAGCTATCATTAAAAATAATGCTGATTTTTATCACACAAATACAGAAATGCTTAGCTACCTACAATTCCAGTGAATTGACTAGATTGTACTATTAATGCATCAAAATTGACATACCCATTGCTTGAAAATTACTGTTGATTTATTAATTGGTTTACTCTAAGTAAATCATCAGCAAACAAAATGTTCCCATCTGTTAATATACTACTTGGTTTTTATTGTGATTTACCTCCAGTAAAACATAGCCCCCTTCTTCAAGCAGTGACCCTAATAGAGCAGTCACCCTAAAACAACCATCAACAACGTATTAATGCGACCACTGAAATCACTCTCATGTTCAATTTTGAGTTTAATTCCCAAAGGGATGGGGACATTTCCCTAGAACCTTATATAGGTTAACTGGACTCTAATATAAATGCAAAATCTAGAAATCCTAATAGAGCAGTCACCCTAATGCAACAGTTGAGCTAACATTAATAGCATTCCGGTAAACTGCTAAATTACTCTCACATTCACTCTCAGTGTAGTATATTAAAAATTCCTGGAGGGCCAGACCTTCCTAGCGTGCTTCAAGCACTAGTGCGTGTCACCTTCTGGATAAGTCTAAACCAAGCTCTCTAAAAGCTGTGTCTCCTTTGTGTCTGATCATGATAAAAGTAAAATTGAACTCATACCTGGTGGTACTGTACAAGTCACATCATCACCACTCCAGATCCCATCATCACCACATGTTCTGTTCTCACTACCACTTATCTCATAACCATCATCACATGTGAACATACAAATATCTCCAGTAACATAATCAATTGGATTAGGTTGATCCACTGGTGTAGAATTAGTTGGTCCAGGAGTAGGCTCAGGAGAAGGTGTTGGATTAACTATTATACACTCTATCATTCCATTATCAGGAGCAGTGAGTGGTGGGCATATTGCTATTAATAGAGATTGATAACATTGATGATATTATTGCAAAGTCTATAATTGAGCTACATCAATGTAAGAGAAACTGTGTATCTTATATGCTGCTAAAAGCATTATTAATATGGGCATTATCATTTATTTAGGACAAACATTGAAACTTTACAAATCTCAGACATTACTTTTTCACACTATAAAAATAAGTGGTGATATTTTTGCATAGCAATCATCACTGGATCTTTTAGTGATGGTCACTAAAATTTACAGTGACAGCCACAATATTCACTATTTATGTTTGCAGTGTTTACAGTTAAAACAAAAGTTATCAAAATTATTTCCAAATCAAAGTGAAAGATATTCTAAAGGGAGTGCTATATACTGTATGCTACGAGCAATGATTACACTCCCTTCTAAAGTAATGGCAATTCACAGAAGTGTTAAATCTTCCCCATCCTCTGGAATAGTGGATATGGTAGCATTCAAGTTTTGTCTGGACACCGATCACCCAATTCTATGTATTGATGGTACCATGGTTTTTGGAGGTACGTAGGCACTGGCAGGACTCTAGCTCTATAGCACTGAGGATGGACCAGTGGCATTTATTGATGCAGAACTACTCAAAAGACTTACCAAGCAATAGATTTGGCATAGCAATCAATTTAGGATTTTCAAATTAGGTTTGTTAAAACATTTGTAGTCATTTGCACCAACTAAGCTGTGTTTGCATTGATGTCACAAATAAATATTTATTTGTAGTTATCAATGGTCCTTAAAATTTTCCAGAAATGAATCAGGAAGCAAGTTGAAGTGGAACATTTTGGTTCATCATTTGCAATTGTTACAAAATGCAGGCATTGTGTATGTACAATTATTATGAAAACTTAGGCCTAAAAGAATTTTAACATAATTAGCATAAAATGTGACCGGGCCTGTGAAAACAGGGCATGTGGGCACAAACTACACCCCATCAGACTACAGGTCATATCTCAGTACTGGAACAGAATATTGTATTTGCATTCTGTAACTTGTATCTGAACACCAATTAAATGCTTACTACGAGCCGAAAATTGCATTTCCATAGCATAATGGTATAAAAAGTTATGAGTGATGGAAGTTTGAAAAAAATAGGCAAAGATCATGTTCCCACATTAGTATTAGTATAAGTATTAATTTCAGGAAACAGGCACAGCCTGTGAATCCTGCTCAATTACATGCATACAAATCAATCATTATAAAAATAATGATAATCAGTCCAATGTTTATCTAAGAGATTCTTGAATGAAGTTAATGAATCAGCATTAATGATGTAATCAGGTAAACTATTCCAGTCATTAATTACCCTGTTTGAAAATGTGTAAGCCCTTGCAAACTTGTTAAAACTCTCCTTATTCCACATGCCCTACTTTTGCAGGCCCAGTCACAAATACAAGAAGATAACAGCCCTCTCATATGGAATATAGTACATATGATCACTTAGGTAGTTTCATTTTTAGTAATAAATTTGGCAAGATGTTCGTAGCTAATATTGGTATGCTACACACTCAAGATTCATTGGTAGTGTTTTCATTGTTTTTACAACTTTAGCATGTGTTATTGTAGCATCTCATTTCTTTGCTACTCAGCCTGTATGCTACAAGTGTATGCAGATTTATTTGTAATGATCAAAGAAAGCATAAATTTAATTCTCTATGGCAATTAAGCCACTATTCCAAACCATAAGGCTAAAATTTATGGCTATGGTCACATCTATTATGTGAAAATTATAGAAGTTTAATTGTTTATAGAAGCTTTCATGGCCATTAAGCTACGTAATATTCAAAATCTTCAACTCTAAATCTTTCTAAACTAACTAAATCTGAAATATGGGATGCACTTCATCTATCTTAGTGTTTTTGTCCACCTGCAAGCACTGTAAAGTATGTGAAACTCTTTGGATGTGCTCAAACTTTATAAGATGAAAAGAGAAAGGCTGGCAAGTTGACTGCAGAAAAAGTACAAAGCTGCAAGTGGTAAAGCCTAGTGTAGAAGTAGAGTGCACCCAATCATGTGGGTCTGAATATGTATATGGGTGGAAGGCTAATCACACATGATCATACAGTGTGCGTAGCATACACAACCATCACAAGCTATTGGATTGAGATTATAATATAAGCAATTCAAAAGACTTTGGTAGGAAGTGTATAGGTGTGATTTGTAATTTCATTTTGCAATTTTTAAGCTGCATACTTATGTCACTTTTTGTTCAGTGGTCAACACACAGATATTGTACATTTTTGAAAACTCTATTATCTGCATGCATTCCCAAAGGTTTGGTCTGAAATTCAGCTTCATGATCGGAAAAAATTTGGAGTTATGGAACTATAGAATAGCAATAACCAAACAGTTATACGTAATTGTATGGTGTTGACATTTGAACTATTACATTTGCATATTTAAGTTTAACAATGGCTAAAGACCATGATTATTTACCCACATAAAGTTCAACAATAATATTTATCACCATGTATATGTATTCACATACACTGGCTGTTAATTTTTACCTGTTTGACATGTGAATCCGGTAAATCCATCCAAACATTCACATGTAAAAAAGAATATTCTGTCTGTACATGTGCCTCCATTCTGACAAGGATCAGACTCACAATCATCTACCACTGTACACAATAATATTATTTAACAGGTTGTGTACATTATACATGAAGATGTCAACTTTATTAACAGCATAATTATGTGACCTGGTCTGACAAAACCAGTCTTATAGCTTTACTAGGTATCAAAGTTTGATGACTCATAACTTTCCATGTCTTGACTGTATTGACAAGAAATATTTCCACACAATTATGCTATGCAACAGCTTTAAAATGACCATGTTTCATTAGTCACCAGAGTTATTTATCAAGTCATAATACAATAAATTTCTCATTCATACTACAATGACTCACGTTAGAATCAACTTTCTGTTTACTGTAATTGAAAAGGTTGCTTTTGTCAGACCAGGTTACATGCAACATACCAAAATGTATTGCCTTTCTATGAATTCTTCTATAGATTATTATTAGCTTTAAAATAATTTTAAGGAAGGCACTTGACAAGTGCTATCAATTTGGAATTTAAGAACTGCCAGATTATTATCAGTGGGACCAATGGGTATATTATTATAGTGTATACTCAAAGGTCTCATCTGATTATAGTCATTATGGTATACAGTATATTGACAAACTTACACAATTATACATAATGACATACACATTCATATTGAGGGCTTGAATAACACGGTAATTAAATTAGTCTCCAGCTGATTATGGTGACATAATTAGCAGGTAACTAAACACATCAAGCATAATGTCAGCATAATTAGGGCTGCACCAATTCCACTTTTTACTGATACTTCAAATACCAAGTACTCAGCTGGGAAGTATCTGCAAGTACAAGTACTGATACCAAGTACCTTAAAGTAGCTACTCCATAGTGCACACATTTATTATATAGTGCATTTCATGGTATTCTTGTACACGTTTTTAGTATGGTTCATGTTTATAATGAAGTCGCCAATCAAGATTCACAAAGAAGGAAGTCACTGAAATGCAAACCAGTGGATATTCCAGTATTCTTCTGGAGAAGTGTAGATAATATCATAATGGTGAACACAAAATATTCTAATACTGAAACAGTCATTTTTACCTGATTGCTCTATTAGAGGTATTGACTGTTCTATTAGAGTATATCGATCTTTTTCTCAGTAAAGCATTTTCACACGATCAGTAATTTTGCTAGTAGCTGTTGGTGTTATACTTGATGCTTT
Organism: Dysidea avara; assembly: GCF_963678975.1. Taxonomy (NCBI): domain Eukaryota; kingdom Metazoa; phylum Porifera; class Demospongiae; order Dictyoceratida; family Dysideidae; genus Dysidea; species Dysidea avara. The sequence goes on from NC_089273.1 coordinate 34,225,957, forward strand.
AGGCATCCACTGTGCTAGTAAAATAAGCAAGTAGCTACAAACGAACGTTATTTTTACTCTCGCACGTGATAAGAATCGGTATCTGCAACAATATAATGGCTGATTCCGATACTTCATGACAACAGCAGTATCGGCCCGATACCAATACCGATACTAGAATCGGTGCAGCCCTAAGCATAATATCATTGGGATGATTTACAAATAAAATGTGCAATGAGTGCACCAGAAGGAAAGCAAATTATGAGCACACTTCATATTATTATTATTATTATTACTAGGAATGGGTCACACATAACCAAGTAAATTTGTTAATGTATATACTAAAGCAGTCATTTCCAATTTCAGACAAACAAGGGTACGGATAAATGAGGGTCGGATAACTGATGGTCTACTGTACTTAACCATTATACAACAATAAGTAGCACAACTTAATTCAATTTCACCGATGTCATTTTCAGCTATATACTGAATGGACAGAAGTGGAGCTATTCTCTATGAATAACTTGACTGTGTATGAAAATTAGGAGGCAATAAATAGAAGCAAGATCATGTGATGCAGTGCATGATTACAAAAACTACTCGGTATTGTGGAACAAAGGATTAGCATTAACTCTTTCAGTAGTAGTGGGTTGGACAGTTTACATTTGGACATTTGGATTAAGTTCTGTAGTATTCGGTGTGGTCCAAACTCAGAACAGCCTAGAACAGAGAATAGAGTAAGGTATTTTAGACATTAGCACTCATCTAGTAATGTGGATACTGCTTAGTGATAGCTCAAATGGTGTGTATACTTCTTCAATCAATAGTTGTTCTTTATTTCTAGGCTAGCAACTCTAGTGGAAGGGCATATTTATCATGTGAAAGAATATTTTAAAAATCTCGTGCTTTTCAAGTTTCTTCTTATAGTTGGGTATAAACTATAAAGACACATGCATGCAGACATATATATTGGTTATATTTAAGCAGACCAATAGCCAGTTAGGGCTGTAAGGTGATATTAGTCATCTTACATGCGGTAGTGTAGGAAAAGTATTGTACATAATGCATAACACATATATTATTTTTTGAAATGTTGTATTGATGTCCATATGAAGATGGGCATGTGTCAGTATGTTGCATGGCTAAATATGACTTGCCCACCCAATGGCAAAGTCTGGCTACAACCTGAACAGCAGTGTTAAAATGAAAAACAGATGTCAAAAATTCTTTAGATTCCACTCTTTGTATTCCCATAGAACAATCATTAATTCAGTCTAACTTGTGAGTACCTGAGAAAGAAGCACCAATAGTTTGAAATTGGCTTAGAAATTTAGTACAGTTAATGTTACAGATGTTAATAGTGTTTCTATATAGTCTGGCAGTGCCAGCCTCTTCACGTAGAGAGGAATAATTTGGTCACTCTAGAGTTGCAACAGTGGAATGTAATTAAACAGTGATGTCACAATGTCAGTAAGAATGGCACACCCAACATCCACCCAAAGTGAGCAGTTCTTGAAATAGATCAACGACCAAAGATATTTTTCCATATGGATTAACATAACCAAAGATCTCTTTCCATTACCAGTTTTACTACCTCCATCTTTTCTTTTAAAGAGCATCCAATTGACGGCTACAATCAGCTTCAGTTATATCACATCTTCACACAAACTCTTCACGCATCAAGTAGTAACTCCAAAACAAACATAACAGATACTTTGTAATTACTGTACCAGCAATGCAATCTGATTGGTGTTATCTGTTTTCAGTAACATACTACAAATTTTGAATGTTAGTGTGACCAGACCGTTACTCTATACAAAGGCTGACTAGTTTCTAGTCACTTAAAAGTGTGTGAAGTACAAGTATACACAACACGATGACCAATAAAATGAAGGGGCAAATACTTTTATCAGGTTGAAATTCATTACAGACCTCTTCTGCCTTCGACGCTAGAGACACAGTCTAATGTGAAAGTCATCTTTACTGGAAATAAATGGGAAATCCCATTTTTGTAGTAAAACAAGGAACAAATTAAAAATGAATGGAGATCTTATGGCTGCTCTATTAAGATATATTATATCAAAACATCTATAGGGGGCTCTATTTTAATATCTGACATGTTTGACATCTCTTATGCTATCTTTTGGACCCTTTTCCTACTCAGGGGCGGATCCAGACTTATTAAAAGGGGGTTCCACTCTGGAATTGCAACTTCAACTTGGCTGTAAGTTTAAACATAGATAATATATTGTCTATGGGTATATATTATCTATGGTTTGAAGACCAAACAAACTAACACAAAAGGTCATCTGCTGACAATAGCTGCCCTTCACCATAGATACCCTCACCAACTATATTTCCTCCACACATAGCCTGCTACACTGCTCCCCTTAAGAATACTGTGACCGCTCTATTAGAGTATCTCGATCTTGACTGCTCTATTAGAGTATCTCGTGTAAGAGAGGCTTTTTCAAAAGGGGGGTTCCATGGAACCCTCTGAACCTCCCTGGATCCGCCCTTGTTACTTAATCTAAGCAGCTTACAACACTTTTTGAGCTGTACATTTTCTTGCTTCGTTTTTCGTCGCATTTCTCCCTGGCTCTTTCAGTCGTGAAACACGCGACCCAATCTCGATCTTAACTTGTATAGAGTACGTATGGTAGCTGCTTGAGCCAGTTATGGCTTATCCACACCCAGCAAGTTCCCTCAAAGCGTCGGCTGAAAGTTTGAAGTACGTTTCTAACACCTAATTTAACGCGCAGCGCATATGTTCTGGTTACTATGGAACTACAATACAAACCTGGTTCTCGAACCGGTTATACGACTTCAATGTTTAGTTTTAGGCGCAGTGTATATAAAATGTTTGCCGAACACCCAAACAGGTTATGCAAGTGGCATTTCTCGTAACTAACGCGTCATGTGTTGAAACTGGTTACTAGGAACTGAATAGCCAGATGGCGTTATTTGGAAAACCAAACTAATGAACGAGGACCTTGTTTAACAAACTGTTTTATTGTTTTGACGTTCGGCTATCGTCTAACCCGATGCCGGTAAGTTTTCATGCGTGTGCTGCGTAGTTTTGTCTGTACATTAATTATTTATGACGTCATTTCTTATTATTCTTATTACTTGGTTATGTAATTATTACATGTATTGTGACTACATGAACCGTTTCTTTGTTGGCTATTCACACTTTGCAGAAATATATATTATATAAGATCGAGATGCTCTAATAGAGCAGTCACTCACTCTAATACAGCAGTCAGGAAATGCTGATATACCCTAATAAAACAGCCAAGTCACACATATAATGATTTTGAAAGCATAATTGTGAGCATGATAGGTTTGATTTTTGAGCACTGCTCAAAAGCATAAAAGGTAAAAATTTGGGCATAATAGGCCTGAGCCTAAAATATATGTATATGCATTATGACAATACATTTTTGCTCTCACCAGTTTCACATGTCACACCAGTGAAGTCAAGTGCACAATCACATGTGAACATGTTGACTCCATCATTGCAGCTACCACCATTAAGACAAGGATTAGGATCACAATCATCAATATTCATTTGACAAGTGTCTCCACTGTATCCATCCTCACATTCACAAGTGAATGAATTAATGCCATCAGTACAATCGCCTCCATTGAGACAAGGATTAGGATCACAATCATCTATAGCTAATATAAGGTTGATGATTGTGGTGTTTTGAGAATTAATTGAGTGGATTATGTAGCTACATTTACACCAAGTATACATACATAGCTACATACAGCAAATAACAATAGTGATCATGAAGATTTATAACTATATTTGTATCAAGATTGATTATCAGAAAGTAGTCTCTTAACATAATGATATGGATATATTAGTTGACTAAAATGTTGCTTAAGCAAATGTTTATTATGCCGGTTACTGTTAAAGTTTCAGAATCTGCAAAATCAAACTTTCTCATGCTGACTGACAAACCGACCGACTGACTGATTCACTCACACTCAGTATTCCAGTTGTATACTGGAATATAAACAACTGAAGTGAAGTTATGCTACAGTTGTTTCAGTACATATTTTCTGCTGTGATTGCAGAGGCACTTCTTGTACTGATCTTTCATTTGTGTTGCTGTGTAACAGACGGAATATAGCTAAAGACGAAGCATAATGGCCACTACTTAACATCATCACTTAAGATGGAGAAGTGCCTTTTGACACTTGAATTTATGATAGTTCATTACCTTCATTACAGAGGATTGCAAATGCCATAATTTAAGATGGCCACGCATGCTCATTATTGTATAGTTCAATTTACAAGAATGCTGAAATAGAGTATGCAACCAGTAAATCAGGACTAGAAGCATATGTACAACAACCTGTACATCTATAAGTGGAAAAAGTAAGTTGCATGTTCCTATGTACAGTATATGCCTGTACATAGCTATACAGCCTGTCCATATAAACATATACGATATGGACAAACTCAAAGGCCTTGATCCTATAATTGTAATGTCCATTAATAACACTAATACTGTTTAATTAATGGTATGCATAGTATGCTTTGATCTTTGGAAGATAATGAGGTCTTTAAAAACCCTCTCAAATGGTTGGAGACCTGCCAGCAGGAGTACCTCAAGCATTGCAAATCTCACATTCGATTATTGATTTGCTATGCTAACCCAGTGGGCGACCAGCCGCCTAAGTGTAACAACTGGCTTCATATTATAAGCATGCTTAAAAGAACTTGATTATGGGACATAGAATCTAACATTGTACATGTAGCTACATTTGTTATGACGAATGGACAAAAATTAATCCAGAAATATGAAAAATTCTGTTTATAGTGAATGGTGTGTTTGATAACTAGTGTTTTATGCCTGTTTCATCTTCTATTAACCTATTAGCGAGACCTAGATGGGTAAGCTTCCTTGTGCAATGGTTATTTAATGTTATCTATAATGTGGGTGTTGTTCATAATCAAAACCATGCTGTGGTAACTGTTTGCCATCATTATCCTGGCACTCAAGACTTGATCATCAGTCTTCAAGCTGTAACAGTTTCTATACACCTGTTCTTCACACTACTGTCATGCCATGGGTGTTCAACAACTTGTAACTTTTCTTGTTGACGCTTATTCACATATTTCACTATTATTATACTAGCTACTGCTCTCAGCTCCAAGGAAGCAGCGACACGGTGCTAGCTTCAATTTCTCTAGCACTTAGACAAATACTTGTTTGGTCTTCCGCATATACTGAATTTTAACATTGCATGACGATTTAATATAACATATCCAATCCCACAATTACCCCTCCTATGTATGCATATAAAACAATACCATTATCTAAGTTGGTTAGGAACCATGCCCTCGGTTCTTTGTGGTTTAGAAACCGAGGTTTCTAAATCCATGAAGAACCTCAGTCTGGGTTCCTAACCTACGTATACATAACTTAGCCAGTCCTATGTATGGAAAATATAGGTTTTTGATATTACAAAAACGGAATACCAGCAAGCTGTATTGGTATCAGAAGAACTCTTCAAACATGTACACTGCAGGTGTAAAAATCTGCTAAAATTGTTTAATTAGTTTTATGGTGTTTTCTCAGTTATGTACTTATAGCTGTGCTTGGCAATGCTCTACTGTTTACATGATTCAATCTGATACAAGAGACAACTATCTTTCTTACCATAAGTGCATATACATCTAATGTATAAAGTATGTCAAGCACTAGCCATATTGAAATTTGCTGTTATGAGTTAGTTTGGATAACATTATGACTTACTTTCTTCACACTTTATTCCAGTGAAATCTTCCTGACAGTCACATGTAAATGTGTTGATTCCATCAGTGCATGTTCCACCATTTTGACAAGGATTGGGGTTACAATCATCTATAACTGAAAATTATGGAGTTACTTTCCTTATCATTGCTCTATTATGAGGAATACCGTATGACTGTACTGTGTTTACATTTAATTTCTCAATGTAGTTTTGTGGTTATGTAACTAAGTAGCCATGTTACAGCTACTATGTACATAGTAATACCTCTTCAGTCATTATGGCATTTGTTTGATACACTACATGGTACTATTGTTTACACTCACTTGTGCTGCATGTCACTCCAGTGTGGTCTGGTGCACATATACAGGTAAATGAATTAACTCCATTGATACATGTGCCACCATTGAGACAAGGAAAAGAAACACAATCGTTTATATCAACCTCACAGTTATCACCACTAAATCCATCCACACAATCACATGTAAATGAGTTAACTCCATCAGTACAGTTACCATCATTCTGACAAGGATTAGGATCACAATTGTCTACAACTGAAATGAGAAAATATATAAACTTTATACAAAGTATGCATGGTTATTCATAAGTATAAATCGCATTGGCACTCACTTTTTAATATTGTAAATTAATATAATGACATGTAAAAATTAGTATGCTCATGTATCAATACAATAAACAATTTATATATTGACGGGTTAAGCATAATACAGTATGTACAGTAGACCATGGGTTAATTATTCAATGAGCACAACTGAGGATAGGAACATCCATATATCCAGTAGAACAAACAAGAGGCTGACCAATACACTGTAAAATGATATGGTGCAACCAGACATAAATCCAAAGCTTTTACTCACCCTCTCATACATTTATTCTATCTCCCACTACATACATTCTGCAATGTCCATTATGCAGTGCTCTGCTCATTAGTATTTTATAATTACTGTTTATTGTGGTTATAAAAGCTTGCAGTGTCACAAAAAAAACAATTTTATAGTAGTGGTATTTAAAATTTTCACTAAAAATGCATATCCTGAGTTCACGATGTCAAAAATCTGAACAAAATTTCACAAAACTCCTACCAATATTAGGCTTATCTATCTTCTTCCAGAAAATAATGAGTAAACGTATAACAGAAGTATGTGAAAGTAGATATTATATAGTTATACAACGGCCACGAGTGCTCTGCCTGATATAAACGCACGAGCCTGAGGGTCGTTAGGCCCGAAGGCAAGTGCGTTTATACAGGCAGAGCATGAGTGCACATTGTATAACTGTTATGTACCACTCACCTAATAGGTGGGGAGAGTCTCACAAGACAGCTGTAACACTTATAAAGGCCAGGTTTCTAACATTGATTGTGGGTAACCAAGCCGGACGTTGCGATGACGTTCCCCTGCAGTACTGCAGCCACCTGAGATATTGAAAGCTAGTACGCTATGGGTTATATCACTAACCTGCATTCGCTGTTCGACTCTCATCATGTAGTGCTCAGCATGCCATCGTGATCACTCAATTGCCATATAGACTAAGCGCCAGACTAATCGCCATAGTGATTCTCTCGAGCAAAAAAAGTAGCTAAATAGACGTTTTAAGTAAACAAAACCTAACTACTAAACGATACTAGTCTAATTCTTACTATTCACACTGGCTAAACTCGAATCTGGTGGCATGACAAAACTGGTTACCACAATCGAACGTAAAGGTTAGTATTATTTAGAATATATTTGTTTTATTGAGTCATTGTCAAAGTGGACTACAGTTTAATCTGGGCTAAGATGGCACCAGACTAGTAAGGTGTATAAGTACGTTTATATATATGTAGACTAGAGTTGTGGCCACCCGTGTTGGTTTTTTCGATCGCCATTGGCTGCTTGTAAACATTATACGTATTGGTGACGTTATGGCCCACAATCGACCTTTACATGTCAGGCTATAAAAGAATTCGAGTGATCTGTGAAGTGTCTTTCCACCTATTAGGTGAGGTGTCGTAGTGGTCTTCGTCACCGGCACTTGTGCTATGCTGCACAAAACCGCAGCCAGTGCAATATCTGTATATTGCACTGCGGTCGGTGCATTATAACTTATTATGCACTCGTTGTGGTCTAAAAAATCGCAACCAGTGCGTTATAAGTTATAATGCCCTCACTGCGGTCTGCAGCAGTGCAATATACAAATTATGGCACTGGCGGTGCCTTTGAACTGCCCACGCAGAGTGGTACATTTAATAGTTATACCATGGCCACTCGAGATTTGCCTGATATATATGCCCACACCCTTGGGCCTGCGGCCCTCGGGCTTGGACATACATATCAGGCAAATCCTGAGTGGCCATGGTGTAAGTAATATATACCACTCTGGTATGCTCACCTAATAGGTGAAAGAAGACAAACCTGCATTCACCACATTATTTTTATACAGAGGTTTGCAAACATCAATTGTGGGTTTAAATTGTAGGCACAAAAATGAAATAATTGTGGGTTTCACTGGTTGTAGTGATACCATTTTAAACCAAATAGCCACTTTGTGGATAAATAAAGTAACCTTAGGTGCTAAAATAAACACTTAGACATATAAGTTGGGAATGTTTGAGGCATCTTTTCATGCAGTTGAAATGTATTCTGTATAAAAACAATCCCCACATTGCAAAGAACGATTATTTAGCGATGCTTAGTAACTGAACTATGCAATGCTGACTCACTCAATTCTTTTTAACTCACAACAATGCCCCTAATAGAGATGCAACAATATATCGTGTATTGTATCATTTTAAGACAATATCGCTGTATCGATACAAAGTCAAACTGTATCGATATATCGCGTATCGTGATTATCGACATATCATGGCTTGTTAACATGGCTGACAATCAATTGTTGTACATTGTGGTTAAACTGAGTAGTATGTAATGCTTCGCAAAGAAAAATTAGCTCACTTTTTTCTCTTAAAAATCAAAAAAAAACAACACAGACCACTGCTTAGACTCCACTTTGTATTGCACAATATACCGCTGTATCGTGATACACCAGAGGCAATATATCGATACTTCTACACACTGTATCATTGCATCTCTAGCCCCTAACTACACATACATGTTTAACTCAAACCCACAATACAAAAGTTTAAGCAGCTCTATATAAATAATCAAAGGGAACTGATGCTTTGTTGCTTCCTCAGCATCAAAGGCAGCTGTGGTCAGGGCTATATTATGACATCGACCTAACCACAGGATCGCCCTGTGGTGATATCTAGATATCGCCCTGTGGTCATATATATAACCCTGTGGTTTCCTTTGATCTGAGGTGTCAAAGTGGTATATGATTTTATGAAACCCTGTGGAAATCACAAAAAAGGCCATAACTTACTTTTTTTTATAAAACTGGTCCTACGAAATGTTGGGCCCAATGAGTGTTTGCATTTGTTACAAAACTAGTGCCAAATTGAAAAGCATATACAACTAGATACAAAAAACTAATAACGACTTAACATACAAATCACAGCATAATTGTGGTTGTTTCCATGGTAACCTGTGTACAAATAGGCACTGATACATTAGGACAATGATGTGCAAACAAACAGGAATAAGAAATCTGGTGAAGATCTGAAGTTATGATAAAATTTAACTTTTTTGAAGTTTATGCCCGGTTGTACTGTTGTTTAATATTCAGAGGCATTTGGTATCCATACAGTGTACTATAAGTACACTTACTTGTTTCACATATAATTCCAGTAAAATCATCAGGACATTGACACAAAAATGAGCTTGGTACATCTTCACAGGTGCCTCCATTTTGACATGGACTTGGCCAACAACCAACAACAGGTATATCACAATAGGGTCCTGTCCACAATGGTAAACACTCGCATCTCCCATTGAGAATACAAGTTCCACCATTTTGACAAGGGTCAGAGTCACATCTATCTTCACCTGGAAAATAAAATAATGGCAATGGTACACAAATATAGAAAGTACAGTGTGTAATTGCAAAGAATTTGCCTATTTTTTTGAGAACTCTTGAAGTTTTGCATAATATAAATATATGTGAGGGGGCATAGAAACAGGGACCTATAGAGACTTTTTAAACTTATGAGTAAAAGTCAGTAAATTTCCGTTTATTGATAGATAATTATAGTAAATTACATACATTAGGAAAGTACACTTGTATTTAAATTCTTCATAACTTTATGAAACAATTGAGTATTGACTTGAAATTTGAAATGTGAATAGCTAGCAAATTGTGGAATTCAAATTCCATGTCTAACTGCTATAGGTCCCTTTTCCTATGCCCCCTCACATATATAAATGTATATAGCTACAAGTACATTATACTTAGCAACAACATTGTTTCCTTGCAACCATTGCTAGGTAACCACTACTAACTCTAAAAATAATTTTCACAACATAGCAATGGTTGCTAAGCAACTACAACAAAGTTTGTAGGTTTACATTTTGTTGCCTGGCAACAGTTACTAAGGATTGTTGGAACAATTTTCAAAAATTTTGCACGCTGCAACCATAGATAATGTATGCATTCCTAATGGATTGGAAAAGCCCGTTAAATTATTATCCTATCCTAGTTACGGTGCGCCAATACATTGGGAAATTTGTTGAGTGACTGTTTGGCTTTCTCTTGCTTGTTTGAAGGCTGGTTTGAAGGTGTGGACATTCCTTTTACATTGTTTATTGTGTTGTGTTGTGTACTGAACAAGAACACAGTGTGTCTGTGGGCACTGGGAGAAATATTGCTTGCGACAGGTGACAATGGCAGGTACGCACTAGCTAATAATTCAGCAGCAGTGCTATTAGCCAACTTCTCATCACCGCATTTACTCAACCAAAGAAATGTGTGGTACAATTAAATAACTTTTATGCTACAGTACTGCTCAACTTGAGCTAAACAATAGCACAAAGTAGTGCCTGTTTTCTGACGTTTTATCAAAGCAGTGGAAATATACAGCGAAGCAGTGAATATCTAGCTAGCCTACTACACTCTACCTGCTACAAGTGGTGTAAACAGCAGCAGCAAAGAAACAATGCTACACTTTCTGTTTCTTCAGGAAATTTGTACAACCATTTTGAAATGCCATATTTCACCTTTGAACCTGAATTTTCTTACGCTGTTTTTTAGTACTTTCCAGCGTCCCTACCCAGTCCAGCCTCCAATTAGTGTGGGTGGTAACTAACCCAACTGTAAACAACAAACACCAATTTACTGGTTATAAGAACAGCGAAATCTTCCACCTGTCAAGGCCATAAAGTTTACGTGCAGCGAAACGAGGATAGTCCATGACATCACTATGTAAATAATACGGGCGTTTCCAATCCATGTGACATACATTATCTATGCTGCAACACATGTGTATACTCCTTAAACATGCTAATCACAAGGAATTACCAACTAGCACTAGTAATGGTATAAAAACATTAGAAATTTTTCTTACTGCTTCCAGATGGGAAACGAGATGTTGTATTAATTATTCACCTTACACTTGTATATCTTCTGGTATATATTTTGAATAAGATGATATCAGTTCTAGAAGACAAGCACATGGGTGTTTGCTAAAGATTAGTGCTGAAACAAATAGCAATTTTTATTATTCAAAATAGCTGTGAACAAAACAACCGAATATTCGATTATTCTTTAAGCTTATACTTCTATTGAATAGTAGTATATATTATAACATTAATACCATATCTGTTTCACTGCCCATACAAAAGTCTCAATAGTAGCAGTGAAATTTATCCCGTATTTCACTGACAGCAGTGAAAAAGTTGTAATTGCAATTTCATTGGCTAGAAATTTATGTTAACAATGTAGCGCCAATTAGTGTTTACGCGTGTTTAGTACATAGTGACAAATTGTGTACATAGCAACGCTAATGCACAGCATGCATATATACAGCGAGTATGGTATTAACTGGGAATAGCATGGGTAGCAGTGAAATTTGGGATAAATACCACTCTTGTTGTATTGAAAATTGTAAATTTCACTCAGCTTCGCCTCGTGAAATTTATCCCCATTTCCAATACAACACTCGTGGTATTTATCCCAAATTTCACTGCTACCCATGTTATTACTAGTACATATAATACATATATAATATAGTGATATAAGTGTAGCACAATTTAGCATGTTAAGTTTGTTTGGTACATGTGTAGATTTTCAGCATTATCCATTAGCCTGCTGCAGATGGCAGATTATTCAACTATCAAACCACTCTAATTTTCACTGATTCAAGATGTGTAGCTCCATATAGTACAATGCTACAATAGAGATTCCCTTACCTGTACCTTTGTTATTTTTTACAATACTAACTGGAGTAGGAATGTGCCAATTTTACCAGCAAATTTCAGAAAATATGTTTTAAAGAAGAAAGCAAAATGTTGGAAAATAGATGGAAAATTGGAAAAATTGGCACCAAAGAATGACAAATAAGCACAGTTTTGTATGAAAAAGATCAAGATACTCTAATAGAACAATCATGCATAGTATTATGACAACATAATTATGCTCATAGAAATGGCGACTAGAGATCGAAATACTCTAATAGAACAGTCACACATACTTGTAAGCTTGGGGTACTACAATTAGACATTTCAAGCTAAATATTGAGCAAAATAAGTAAGAAAAAATTGCTGGAAAGAAAAATAGGTGGAAAAGGCTAAACAGGCTAATCCCTAGATGTAAGATCCTCTATTTGTCAAATCAAAAATCAAAATCTTGTTAACGGAATCAAGTTCTAAATTGGAGCTACTGTTAATAGTTTCTTACTGCTAATGAGAATTGACAATTTTGATGACAGCATTTAATAAGGTTGCCATTCCATTTGAATTGTATCCTTACTAAGATAATTATACAGTACAACCATACCAGTACTTTACAGCAATTACGTGATCTGGTCTGACAAAACCAGTTCTCCATAATAGGCAGGAGTCAGGAGTCTATTATGATTTTTAAGCTTCCAATGATTCTTTCTAGCAATTCTTTTTAAATTTATCATTATTCTTAATTCTCGAAATTATTCCTGTGATTTGCAAAAACAAGCATATTAATGAGAGTTTTTACAAAAGTGACTGCTATATTAGAATAATCGGCTGGAGGTTGACTATTCTATTAGAGTAAGTGAATAGAGTATTATTATGATCTTTTCAACCGTTTTTGTGCTTGCACTATTTCAGTGTTGCATCCAAAAGATTTTTGCATCACACTACAAGAAAAACTTATAATTTACACTAATGATTTCTAGTACTCATCTGATTATTCCGGAATATTCCCAATTCTTTCTACTACCAATTATTCCTGAAATTATTTCAGTGAAATAGATGTACCCCAACTAAAAGTTTGATAACACATAAATTCTTGTGTCTTTAATGGATCTATATGACACTTGCTATATTATTGTGGTACACAACAGCTTTATTTACATGTAAATATCTAGGCTAGCGTGGTTTAAGTTGCTACCATGATTCACAAAACAAGTTACAGTATGAGTTGTCAAGTAACACCAAATGGAAAGTCTACAATTATATAAGTGGTTCTGTCTGACCGGGTCACAGTAATTCACTTAAATCTACATCACTTACACATTTGGTGACTTGTTGTACTCAATGAAGTGCCTAACATTAGTGTAGTTTGTGTGTATATTCTTATTTGATTAGTTACACAACTAAATAAACAACTGAACCAACCCTCTCTGCAAGCTGTTTCTAATCCACTCCAAGCACCACTTTCTAAACATGTCCTCCTATCACTGCGACTAAGTACAAATCCATCATCGCAAGCAAATAAACAAAAGTCCCCAGGATTTGGCTGGCCATCATCTCCAAGTGAACAATCAATTGTTCCATTCTGAGGAGCACTAAGTACTGGACACATAACTGTGAAATGGAGTAGAATAATGTTTAGGCAAGACTTCTAAACATGCTCTATTGTCACAGGCTCATTCACAAATAGTCATACACAATTTTAAGTGCTAATTCTATTAACCTCAGCCTTTAGTCTTTATGAATCATAATTTATATAACTGGCCAGATAGAAAAAACAAATGTATTATACTCTCTTTAAATGCTGTTCATTATTCTGCAGTCCACATAAATATTTCAAACTTCATAACTCAATACTATATTAATTTAAAAATAATGTAGGGATCCAAGCACTAAAGGTAGTGAAACAAGAGGTAAATGATGGTATTACAACATAACTCAATGGGAAATCTGTACATTGGCTTGTTATACAATTATTTTGTTCAATGCCAAAGTAGGGATTTTCCCACTGAGCTATGCTGTAATACCATCATTCATCTCTTGTTTCACTACTTTTTATTGCTTGGATCCCTTTATTTTACATTAATAATACTAGTTTGTTTACAGCATACAGCTATGCATGTATGACTGTACTATTAGTACTAGTAATAGCTTGGGTAACAGTGAAATTTGGGATAAATACCAAGAGTGTTGTATTGGAAATGGGGATAAATTTCACGAGGCGAAGCCTAGTGAAATTTACCATTTCCAATACAACAAGAGTGGCATTTATCCCAAATTTCACTGCTACCCATGCTATTCCCAGTTAATACCATACTCGCTGCATATACGCATGCTGTGCAATTTGTCACTATGTACTAAACATGCGTAAACACTAATTGGCGCTACATTGTTAACATAAATTCTAGTCAATGAAATTGCAATTACAATTTTTTCACTGCTACCAGTGAAATACGGGATAAATTTCACTGCTACTATTGAGACTTTTGTATGGGCAGTGAAACAGGTATGGTATTAGTGTATGTATCTCAACTGCTGCATTTATCATTATTCAAATAATTTATTTCTTTAAAATCAGCCAAATATGATAATCATACTGACAAACTAGAATCTCTGTACACCCTTAGAAATAATTGCTAAATAAATGTATAATGCCCATTACATTTAGAATTACAAAGTTTGCCGTACATTTGCTCCAATACTAGAGTGCAATTAATCCCAAATCACATGATTTGTTTTTGTAATTACACTTTAATGGTGTAAATATTGACTGTGGACGATGGACTGGACCATAGAGTGAACTACTGTATGGACTGAAGACTGACTATAGCTAATGAAAATGTTTGAAAGTATACTGATGAAAGCTGAATCTTGCACCAAATCCCACTGTGTGGTGCAGCTAAGGGATAGCCAAGTTAGGAACTGGACTGAGTGACAAATCATCTGAACAGCTTCTGCTATATTTCAATGCACCAAAATGCAACGGCTGATTCTGTGGACTGGAAATGGCCCGAACGTTACAGTGGCTAGCTTGGACCCCATAAGTACCACATAGCCAGTCTTATAAATTGAGGTACAAAATGACTGAATTTGTCTGGCACGAGCAAACCAGGTGCATGAAGGCCATCTGTGGGCACATGCCAGGTCGCTGTGCATTAAATACTGCAGTAATACACAGTAGCTACTGGATGTGGACGTGGAACCAACTGCATGCTATCAAATGGTGTGTGAGCAATACTTTGAACATTAATAAACCTTTTCCCTTTTGTATGTTCTTGAGAGTGCATTTATTTAAACTGATAAGCTCAGTCTACAAGTATAAGCTCAATTACTGTATACAATGTATAAAGAAGTCAACTGTTAGTAAAACAAGTCTCAGTAGGTATCTTTCAAAGCATCGCTGTTGCGGCTGAAAGTAACAACTGTTGACTAGTCTGGTGCTGCTGATCCAATTCTAGGCATTATAAATGCCCTCAAAAATAGGTCTGGTGTAAGTAAACAGGTGAAATGGGAACTTTTTAATACTCAATCCACAGTCCAGTCCATGGTCCAGTCCATAGTCCACAGTCAATGTTTTACACCATCCCCTGTAAAACAGTCAGTGAAATAACAAAGCCAAAGAAGCCTTTCAAAGGTGACAAGAATGTGATATAATTAATCCATTTAAATAGACTGACGATAGAAACATTTTAAGTGTGACAAGTATTGATATTTTGAATAGCCAATCAGAATTGCTAGCCTTTTATGTGCAATGTATAAATATATGATATCTTAAATGGCCAATCAGATTAAGAAGTGATTTAAATGCTGAAAGAATGATGCAATCTCTAGTAATACAGTGTCTGTCTTACAGCTTTATGGCCACACAGGACTATACAGATTTTCACTATGAAGCAAGAAGGGTGGTCACTATGTGATTAGCAGGTTTTCACACATAATGCAATTATGGAATAATTGCACTCGTAACAGCCAAAATTCCACTCAAATATGTGTGATTAATCGGTACCTCTCTAAGTGCAACAATTTAAATAAGCAAGGAAGGTTTTCAATAAACAAACCATATACTTTAGCACTATGTGCAGAACCAACTTTAAACAGGCTGTAGGACCAGGTGTCCTACAGACCTTCAGCACTTGCGCTGTAAAGCCTCAATAAATAAAGTAATGTCCATTTGGTTCCAATAGGGGTACTTTGAGATAATAAGTCACTCTCTAGAGTTCCTATGGATATATATATTATATACTTGAAATTGACAAGGAGAAAACATCCTGACTGCCTGACAGACTCCTGTAAGCATTCGAGTGTTAATCGGATGGCTGCAGGTTCAAGGCTGCCCAGGTCCAGTCATGGATTTTTTCTCCTTTCTCTACCTTTTCAAACACACTTATGTACCAACTTTAAACAAGCTGTAGGACCAGGTGTCCTACAGACCTTCAGCACTTGTGCTATAAAGCCTTAATAAATAAATAAATAAGAACCTTTATAATTTTTCATAGTATGCTAAGTCATCTACAAAGTACTACTGAGTGGACTGTGTACTGTAAAACAAATAATATAGGGCTAAGGGCATCAGAAGTACATTACTGTACATAATCTACTGTAGATGACTGCATACATGTACATAATAATTATAGTCTAATTTTTAACATCTTCAACATGCATATTAAACTTTGAATTACATTAATAATGCTCACCAGTATCACATGTCTCCCCAGTAAAATCATCCTCACATACACATGTGAACATGTTGACTCCATCATTGCATGTACCTCCATTTTGGCAAGGATTAGGATCACAATCATCAATATTTATTTCACAAGTGTCTCCACTATATCCATCCTCACAGTCACAAGTAAATGAGCCAACTCCATCAATACAGGTGCCCCCATTGAGACAAGGATTAGGATCACATTCATCTGTAGCTGTATACAATAGTAGGGACAGTAATAATATAATAATAGTTCTGTATAGTAATACAATTGTATTAAAGAGTAACACACTTACGTGTTCCACATACAATTCCAGTATACTCAGGAGGACAGTCACACATAAATGAGCCTGGTACATCTATGCAGGTACCTCCATTTAGACATGGACTTGGCCAACAGCCGATAATTGTCAATTGCGAACAATTTTCTCCACTTGTAAATGATGGACACCGGCATAAAATCTCACTACCACTGTCAAAGCAAGTTCCACCATTTTGGCAAGGATTAGGATCACAACTATCTTCATCTGCAGATATACACCATATTATTAGTAGGCAGCATGTATTTTTAATTCATCTGCTGTTACAGTATAATAATGTAAGCATGGCAAGAATTATAACTCATAAATTAAAGTTGCATCTGCACGGTTGTCACATAATCAAACAACATGGCAGTGAGGAGATTCATTGTTTATCTCGAAAAGAAACCAAATAATAAGAACTGTTTTGTAGGACTCCCCTACAAATTAATGAACAGTGCCCACCAAAATGTTTCCAATAAAAACCATCATAGAAATATCATACACAGTGAAAAGCAACCATATCATAAGGGATAATCCTAGTGCACCTACAGTAACATCACTTCCAGCACTAGAAGTGAGAACATGCTTACAAAAGGCCAAGTGGTGAATTTAACCCATGTCTTTAAATAAACTAGCTGAAGAAAAACAAATGTATATAATAGCTAGCCCTAAACCATGCCCATTACTTAATTTATAGTACAGACTTCTCTTGGTATATACTTGCTTTCTTTTGAGATTAACAATGAATCTCCTCACACAAAGATGTTTAGTGTCAATTTACAACTTTCTTTGATTTAGTTAAAATTCACATGCCCAAAATACCATTAGTGATCACATTACACATTTCACACCAGATGAACTACATAATAGGAGCCATCGACAAACACATAACAATTATACATGGAACTCAAAACTCAGCATCTTTCTCAGCAATCAAGGAAGTGAGATAGAGCTCATCATAAATATCAAAGGCATCTATCAATTCATACAATGGTAAAACTCAAACTCGTAAAGTTAGCCAACATGGAGGTATACTTTTCAGAAGGCACCAGTGAATGAGTGATTGAGCCAGTCAGTCAAGTCAGTCAGTCAGTCAGTCAGTCAGTCAGTCAGTCAGTCAGTCAGTCAGTCAGTCAGTCAGTCAGTCAGTCAGTCAGTCAGTCAGTCAGTCAGTCAGTCAGTCAGTCAGTCAGTCAACTGGTTAGTTAGTTGACGTTAGTTTATAAGAGGTACATTCACTACATGTACATTTTAAATTTTGTAGCAACTATGCATAATACAGGATCAAGTATTTCAGGTTATCTTAAAGGCATGTTTGGGCTACAGCATGCCAATATAAGATTATCTTGAAGGTATAGATTCTCGCTAATATTCCTGCTATACAGTAGCTACCACAATGCTGCATTATGTACAAGCATATTAAATGTGTACAATGACCAATGTTATTATCTATATATATATATATATGTATATGTAAGTGATATATCTATGTGTAGCAAGTATATACTAGTTTGACTTTTCATTAAAGAGATACCATAAGCAGAATTTCCTATATGCTTCATGGGTGCTTGCAAGAGTTGAAAATCTAATTATTGCATCATTGGGGTCTTATTTACTGTAGTTGTTAAGCATTTTGCTTCAAAAAAGAGGAGTGGTGGTCACAAACTAAAAATGTTTCATAGTGAAGAGTAATCATCTAAATACTTTCCATAGAGGTGAGGTGGCAAAAAAATACATCATGACCATGGTATCCCCAACCTCCAAGGGATTTACCTGTCCTATGCTTTAGGGCCAGAGATTTTATGCTTTTGCTACATGAGACATGAATACATGTGATGCCACACTACTGGTTGAAGTATGTCTACTATGTGACATAGTATGGCTGCAGTAACTGTATGACTACATTGAATTAACACACATGACTGGTTAAAAGCCATAATAATTATTGAATTAGAAGTTTTTATGGTATCAAACTTGTCAATATTACCTTATATGATATCATACAAAACAAATTGACACAGTGAACTTTCCAGTCTCAAACACAATGGGCTGTATTTACATGTTTTACGTATAATTATAGTACTTGCTTGTGACAGGATTTGTGAAAAGGGGTCTTCTGAATGGCCAAATCTATGAACTTGAAAGACCATAACTTAGTGCTCAAGAATCATTTAGCTAGGCTTTCATCCATTAAGCTATGTTGGTACTCACAACTAATCACATTTCAAGTCAATATCATCTCTTTCCAATCTGAAGTTATGAATCGTAAAAGTTGGTAAATTGGATGCGTATGGAAGACCCCTTTAGTTACATGATTGCATTGTAAAATATTTAGTGCTTGCAGCACTTATGGATAGGTAGATGTTCATAAAGGATGCTCCCAAAAAGGTTTTTGAAGCAACTATGTGATGGGATCAGTGAAAAGGGGTATTATAGCCTTTCCAATAGCATGTGCGTGGCAATCCATAACTTTACCTGTGAGTATGGTACCGGTCTGAAATTTGGTCACATTACACTTCTAACATAGCACTATTCCTGGATGTAATTGTAAGACAATAGGTTAAACACATTATGAGTTATGACTCGTCAAACTTGGAAATGTGGAAAGGCTGTAAGACCCCTTTTCGCAGATCTGAACACAAATTAATATAGTGTAAGGTTAACGTTATTAGTGCTGAGAAGGTACACTAAAAATAGCTACTGTTATGCACAGACATATTACACTTCCTATACATAGTACACACAGTAATTACATAAAGAGTACCTTTAATAATATAAAATGGATAGCTATACACTTACTTTGTCCATTAACTCCCAGTAGTGGACATGTGATAATGCACCATAGCACAATGGTACACTTCAATTTATCACACCCCATTCTCACAACACTCCTTTATGTACTGTAGACATGTAGCACAGCTCTTTATATATATATATGTACTGTATATATATGGTAGGATGATAACTAACATTTGATAGCTACCTGCAGGTATGCGCGGTTGACATGTGTAGTGTAAATAGTTTGAATCCAAAGTAGTAGAAACCATTTAATTTAATTGATAAAATCTCTATTGTTCTAAACTTACTTTTTCAGATACAGTAATAGATACTGGCATCACACAAAACGCTACTATAAGTCACTTATTTATTGAAAAGGCATTAGTTTTATCTTAGTGGTCATATATAGAAATTCCAGTTTAAGTGCAAAACTTATAAAAATGTATTTATTCCTTTCATAGTGTAGAAGGGTTTCAGAAACCAGCTATTATTAATATAGTAATTTGCCAGAAATCTATAAATGACTTGCCTGGAGGCTACATACAGGGTGCAACAATAGTAAAATTATTTACTGATGTGGGTTTCATGCCAGACCCATACCCACATTGTAAAAACTGAAGTGTCCTCTGGACACCAAAATGTCCTAATACGGACACCATTATCACCATGGGTGTCTGTATTGGGACATTTTGTTGTCCTGTGAACACCACTTTTTACAGGGAAATAAGAATCTGCTAGCACATGACAGTAGGCAGTCACTTCAGCAAGACTCTAGAATTTCTGCTGTCAACCACACATGGCAGTGTGAAGTTATTTTAATATAAGTGGACTGTACTGCAACTGAATTGATAGTAGCAGTATAAGTTCAATTTGTACTTGTATTGGAGAATCAAAACACTTTCCCATACTGACACAATCGTCAGACTTATAATTTATTCACCACGCTTCTCAAGCCTTTAGCACAACAACACATGTATAACTGCTGCATTTAATTTTTCAAGTATTGCATTGTAGCATGTCAATAAGTTTGGCAAAGACTATAAACTATAGATCTACTGGCTATGAATATGGTGATCAATGGATGGAATGATTTGCAAAAAATGAAGATTGAGGTCTTATCTACTGTATAAGATGGTGTTTGTTTATTGTGACAGATGCTAAGTCTTACAAGTTACTGTACATACAATGTACTTGCAGATACATACCTAACTATGATCAGTGGCTCAGAAATATGTGTCACTCTTTGACGTGAAGCTCTACGTGTTTATTATATATACTTAACCTACACCCTGTACTAGCACAAAGTTAGTAAATAATAAAAACATGTTAGCAAGTGTCCAGCTAATGCCATATGATACTCATCTTTAGAGTATGATTTATGCGTTTATATTTTGATATGTATGCATACCCTCTATAATATCCTTATAAAGTGCAGTTGAAAATTTAGTTTATTTCTTTAGTACTTAATATTCTTAGCTACACAGTTATTTGTTTAAAATATAATTTCTAATGCTGTATAGTAATTCTCACCTATTTCACATGTCACTCCAGTGAAACCATCAGCACACAGACAATTAAATGTTGTGTCACTGCAACATCAACACAGGTGCCATTATTAAGACAAGGCTGAGAAGCACATTCAGTGATTCTATACATACAACGATTTCCTATAAAGCCACTAGAACAATTGCAGGTTAAGGAGTCAACACCATCGATGCATAAACCTCCATTGAAACAAGGATTAGGATCGCAATCATCAATATCAACTTCACAAGTGTCTCCAGTGAAGCCACCACCACACTCAC
This sequence comes from Dysidea avara, assembly GCF_963678975.1. Taxonomy (NCBI): domain Eukaryota; kingdom Metazoa; phylum Porifera; class Demospongiae; order Dictyoceratida; family Dysideidae; genus Dysidea; species Dysidea avara. The sequence goes on from NC_089273.1 coordinate 34,247,582, forward strand.
ATCTAAATGTGCTTGTACTATTTATAACAACATCAACACAGGTACCATCATTAAAACAAGGCTGAGAAGCACATTCAGGAACTTGATACATGCAATGATTTCCTATAAAGCCACTAGAACAATTGCAGGTAAAAGAGTCAACACCATCGATGCATAAACCTCCATTGAAACAAGGATTAGGATCGCAATCATCAATATCAACTTCACGAGTGTCTCCAGTAAAGCCAGTGGTACAGTCACATGTAAAATTTAATGAGTCTGTTCCAAGTTGACAGGTACCTCCATTTTGACAAGGATTAGGTGTGCATTGATTATTATCTATTGACAGAAGGATATAAAATGATGCATTGTTACTGGATTTTCTACCTTTTCACACACACATAAATTTATGTCGACTTCATAACTATTATATAATTGCCTAAAATTTTTCACAACGAAGCCGCAGCAACTGGCTGATGTATATATATATATATATATATATATATATTTAAATAGGTGAAGGAAGACAAACCTACACATTACTTATATACAGAGGTTGCAAACATCGATTGTGTGTTTAAATTGTGGGTGCAAAAGAAATAAGTGTGAGTTTCATTGGTTGTAGTGGCACCATTTTAAACCAAATAACTACTTTGTGGACATAAAGCAACCTAAAGGTGCTAAAATAAATACTTAGACTTATAGGCTGGGAATGTTTGAGGCATCTTTACATGCAGTTGAAATGTACTGTGTAGAAAAACAATCCCCACATTGCAAAAACGATTATTTAGTGATGCCTAGTAACCGAACTATGCAATGCTGACTCATTCAATTCTTTTTGCTTCACAACAATGCCCCTAGCAAAACCAACATGTTAAACTTAAATCCACAATGCAAAACTTTATTCAAACCAACAGTGCAAAATTTTAAGCATCTCTATATAAATAATTAAAGGGAACTGATGCTTTGTAACTGCCTATCAAAGGCAGTTGTGATCAGGGCTATATCATGATATCGTCCTAACCACAGGGCGATATCTAGATATTGCCCTGTGGTCAGGGCAATATGTGAAATATAACCCTGTGGTTTCCTTTATCTGAGGTGTCAAAGTGGTATATATATAGCCAAGCTGTAGAAAATAAAAAAAGTGCAGCCGCCAAAATTGCCAAGGTGAAAGAAGTTGTAAAGTCAAAAGTGGAGGCCAAGAAATGTCTGTGATGATAGTATTTGGCTAGAATGATTAAGGTGGTGGAAGCTGAGTTGCAGCTGGGGTCTGAATAATTACCTCAGGAGCTGGCTATGCAGCCAAGCAGTATACACAATGCTATACAAACACTCAGCATTCTTTTCAGTGCCTACTGCCTACGTTCTGACAAATTAGAGGGTTACCATGTATATATATATATATATATATACGTAAAAGTTTTAACAAGGAATTGTATTTCATAGATCACTTTTCACCTCTGAAATTTTTTCTCTGAATATCCAGCCATTCAAATATTTAGCTATGGTAGCTGCCTAGCTGCAAAAAAAAATATCCCTCCAAATCTTGTTACAGTTGCTTACCTATGAATATTATCTATGTCAATTATTTTACATATACAACAATGCATTGATCAAAATAACACTGATCATATACAGTAATGCATTGATCAAAATAACACTGATCATATGTGACCGAATTTTGGAAAATCACCCATATGGGCGCATTTGACACCTAAAATATTCAATGATAAAATCACAAACTTTTCTACTTGTTGATGGTTTTAAGCCATTCTCAATACCTTAAATTACAAGAAAGTTCTTGAAATATTTTCAAAACTGCGTCCTGCTCTTGTTAGCAACCTACTAAACATGAAAATTCTAATTATTTCATGTGCGCCCATATGGGTGATTTTCCAAAATTCAGTCACATATACAGTAATGCATTGATCAAAATAACACTGATCATACAATAGCTATCACATCAATATTAATTTTACTGTTTACAGCACTTTTTTGGGTATACAGGAGGAAGACAGTAAGCAAGTACTCTCCATAATAGTGTATGTGAAAATGCTGAAAGTATGGATTATCCCATATAAATAAGGTTGATCCTACATACTGTATGACTAGTAGCTACGTAGCTTTAATATTTGAATCAAAATTTAATTGCTTAAATATTTTTGCTCCTATGTATTAACACACCTCTATCATTAGTTGAAACATAACATTATTAAAAGCAACCTGCCTTAAGTGAACTTGTAAAAGTGGTGTTGACATCAGAATTTATAAAAAATAAACACTTTTCTTTGCAATAAGTATGATGAGCTGATTGTATAAGTACACATTGTAGATATATGCAATATTTACATGCATACAAGATAGGTTTGCCCTGTAGGATAATAGGAAATGTTGCTATGTAAATATATATAATTTATGTAAGTACACTCACTGTCTATTTGAGCATTAACTCCCAAAAGCAGGCAGCTGAAAAGGAAACACATTAGTAAAATGGACCCCATTTCCATACCAATCCTTCATTCACTGTAGTTATACAATTTAACTCTTTCTATATACGTATATACACTAGTACAATACCTGCTGGTATCTGCTGTTGGTATGTACAGTTTGAATATTGTGAATCTAATTGAAGTAACTTTATTAGAAGCCAAAAAATGATTGCTATTGTTGTAAGAATGTAATCCTAAATGGTAGTGCTATTTATCATAGACATTAGTGCATATTTATGATTTCACCATAGATAATGCAGTTATAAATCACTCTTTAAGGGAAAGGCATTGTCCTCACATCTTAAGGATTCAAATATCTAGTATAAGGATTGGTCAATTGTCTGCAGTTTATATACTAGGTTCTAGTATGACTATCCTTACAAGTGTTAATCGAAGTCATGCATTAAGCTATTATTTTTAATTCATTGTTTTATGGAGACTCATTCAAGTCCAAATTAGACTGTATGTTATTGTTTTAAGAAATGGCTAGAATTTAGATCACAGGGGGTATGCATAATTGTGACCCTATGTTGGAAAACCATACATTTTGGCACATTGGTAAAATTTCTGTTTTATGGCTAAACTGAAGCAGTGCGTGGTTATCTACCTTGTGTGAAAATTTTGTAATGATACAATGAAGCATTCCAAAGATATGGCTGATTTACTGTCTAATACATAACAAACTAACTTTTCAATATCAGTTTATAGCACTGCATAGTGATCAGGTTGGACAAATGATAACAAATCACTTTGTAGAAATAGATTTTCATTCCTACAATCTAAAAAGGGTAAAAGGGATCCTAGATAATTTAATCATGTGCTCTTAGTGCTTTTCTTCAATTAAATCACCTGTATTATAGTCTAAAGAGAAAAAATGTTTGGTTTTATAAATGAACCCAATTTGTAAGTTAATTGTTGTCCCACGCTAGGCGAAATTGCTACATAGTCTGACATAATTGAATATATCTCCTAGATAAAGGAAGCTAAGGGTGTGAAACTTCACAGCAAGAAGGCTTAATAATTACTTCATCAGAATGTGCAAAAAAATTAGTTTGAAAAAAATCTCTGAAATTTTCAATTCAGTTTTCTCACATATTTTGCTTCTGCCCAAATGTATGATTTCCAAAATATGGTCACAATTATTTTAGAACCCAACGTCCCTGTGTTATGGCATCTGAGTAAACCGAATTCCTGACAGCCTAAGGGTTACTAAAACTTAATTGCAAAGATCTTAGCCTAAGTGCTCTGAAGTCTATCTTATACCATTGTATGCTGTGGTACCTGAGTGAACAAAAGGTCTGAGTTTTATACCAAGAGTCCATAATAGAAAATATCTTCTAAATTTCAATGATCCTTAGTGATTTGAAGTCCAGGCCCATAGGCCATAGCATTTGTTGTACCTTTAAACTTTAAGTCTGTACCCTTCAACAATCATGGGTGTCTTGTTTCTACTACTATTGATGATGCATTAGCTAGCTAAACTTTTAAAACTATAGCTAGGGATCCTCCGATTATGCTGGCATAATTATGAGCATAATAGTTGTTTGAAAGCATTGAGCATAATGCTAGCATAATAGGTAGAATATTTGTGTAATAGTATGAATTCTTGCTTATCAAAATAGCTATCACAGAAAGATCGATATACTCTAATAGAACAGTCAGTAACTCTAATAGAACAATCATATAGCTGGCTGTTCTATTAGAGTGTATCGATCTTTTCTGTGATATGCATTGTGACAAGTAAGTTTGTGCTTCAGCCACTTACTATTTATCCATAAATTGGAAATTATTAGCAGAGCATGAGAACTGAAGCATAAATAATTGAGCTTAATTTGAGCACAATAAGTAAGTATTGAGCATAAGTTTAAGCATAATAGGTAAATTTTTGAGCAGTGCAGCATAGCATAATAGGTAAAATTATGAGCATAATCGGCGGGTCCCTAACTATAGCTGTCATCAGTGATTTTATTTTCAAGTAATGATGCATTACCAGTGCTACCATGCATACATTAAATTTTATAGTGCACCAAAACATCTAGGTAGTTTACATACTTACAAAATTAGCCTAATTCACAAAGTACAGTATTTAGTACACTGGGTGCAAACTAAAGTTTCTATTTGATGAGCACATGCTTGCAACACATATTATTATTATTATTATCAATTTTTCCAAAGATGGGTAACACAAAAGGCAATACTGCCTGTACAAGGTGATCCCCAACACAGAACATACATTCACATGTACAATTACACACAAACAAATACAAAAGGAACATGAACTACTTAATAATTACAAAATCAATAAACCTAATTACAAAAAAAGATAATGTTTTAACCTAGTCTTAAAACTGCCAGCAGTCTTTTGAGATAAAATTTCAAAAGGAATTGAGTTCCAAAGAAAAGGTGTGGTCACAAAAAATGAGTGCCGAAATGTGTTGATAGTTGACGACGCAAGATTTAATGTCAAAGTATGTGACCTTGTAGCCAATGTGTTAAAATGAAAATACCTTGAGAAATTGATGGCAGTTCTTTTATGATAAATGGAGTAGAGGGTCCAGATAGATATATAGCTTCGACGTGTTTTACATCATGGTAGAAATGGAATCATGGAAATGATTAACTCTTTTTGTTGTTTCATAAAATATTTTCATGTGCAAAATACATTTTTTTTGAAGACTCTAACACTCTAGCAGTTGTTCAACTAAATATTTCATGACAATAATTATTTTCCTGCATGAAAACAAATGAATTATGGTAGTACCAGATGTTATGATACTATATTTATATATTACTGTGTGCCAGGTTTTATAATATGTAGTTCTATAGCTACAAGTTGCACAACATAAACTTGAATGTGTGTAGGTACGGGAAATAGCAAGTAGCTACGGTACAAGATTCTTGCACTGCATTAAAATTTCATGTTCATGCAGTGAGAAATCTATTTAACATTTTTGATTAGTTTAAAGCTTTATAGGTTTCTTTGATTTTCTGGTACAAATCTATCTCATACCACAATGTTTGTAATGCTGAAATTGTGACTGGATTTGTGAAAAGTTACCATAAACTTCTAAAAATTGACATTAGAAAATAGAAATTAAACTATATTAAAAGTTTTGAGTGATGGAAGTTTGAAAAAGTAGGCAAAATCATGTGCCCATATGCGCAGGCCCAGTAACATAAAAATATGTTATATGTACAGTGCAATTCACTATAAACTTACAAAAGTTGGGTAAGTAATAACATGCATAAGAAAGTATTTTCCCAATAGTTACAATAGAAAAGTATACTAAATTATGTCCAAACTATATTATCTGCAATTTTCAAAATGAAATTTTAAGTTGTTCATGATTGCTATGTTTTATCCAATCAAATTGCGCCATGCAATTATTCTATTTAATGAGCGATTTTCTATTTCTTTGTTTCTAAGACTACTGTCAGTGATTGCTTTCTTGAGTTTTAACAAGCATGCCTCGTACGTGTAAGTGAAAGCAACAGTTAGATAAATCCAGGGAGGTTAAGAAGTTGAAACAGGGTGGTTTTGATGAACTCAGTACTACTGTGATGATGGATGAGTCTGGAGTGTATATTTCTGATGAAGATGAGATGTATGACCCACAAATGGCTGATATACATGACATGGAGGCAAAATTTCACCAGTATGCTCAGGAATTAGTCACATAAATTGACAGGAAGGTTGATTTAGGGAATGTAACTTAAAGAAACGAGTCATACTCATCCAGATTTCAGAAATGAGCATTCAGAGGTTGCAATTGTATTAAGAAAAAATGGATATTTCTCCTTCATTATGAACTTAACCCTGGCCCATTGAAAAGCGTTGGTCACAGGCTAAGTGACATGTATATGTATACACACACAAATTACACTATACAGCGGTTACGAGCTACAGTTCCACAAGGGGTGGAGTCAGTGACACTTAACAATATTAGAAATTACTTTAGAAAAGCATGTTTGCCTATTTTGAAGGATACAGTGATGGCAATGAATTGGAAATGCAATTAAAACATTTCAAAAAAATCTATAACTCACATCAGAGAGCAAGTACACCTTAATTACGCAATGCTGTAATTAAATTAAATTTTCTTTTTAGTACACATCATAAAGAATAAACATACCAAGTTTTGCTTGATTTCATAGTAAGGTATAGGAGAAGATACACTTTGAAAAATGGGTAATTTTTGTAAAATTCTACTTACGAAAGGAATCCATACAAATTGCTCTGTAAATTTTTAGGTATTACAGTAATATACAATTACCAGCAATTTCAAGTTGATTCTACATAACATACCAGAGTTATGGATTTTATTTAAAAAATAGCATATAATTGAATGTAATGTTGTGACACCTTCAATTTTATACATATGGCTTCCCCAAAATATTGGAATAATGTGTATACATTGGTAACTATTCATTGAAAATTTGAGCTCATTATCACATTGCTATAAAAAGTTATGGTACCATTATGCTATTGCAATGCAATTTTCAGCTCTTAGTAAGCATCTAAGTAGCTTTATGATGCATGTTACAGAATACAGATATTCTGTTCCAGTACCAAGATATAACCTGTTGTGTGACAAGGTGTAGTTTGTGCCCACATGCCCTGTTTTTGCAGGTCTGGTCACTTGTTATCAACCTTATACTGATTACAGTAATTTGTACACTTATTATTATATGTATATATCAAGATATAGCTAGCTATGCTCATGGAAAATTTCAGTGAAACATATGAAGTAAAAGTTTAAATGTGTGAAAAGTTTACCACATTATTACTGTACCGTAGCTGTTATGAACTGTTTTCAGCATTAAAATTATTTATCAGCCGAGAAGCACTTAATTTTTAAAAAGTGCACTGTCCACATATAACAGTCTGGTCTACCAACTTTGGTAGACTGAGTGTTTGTGTTGTATCTAGGGCTTGTATTCATGTTGTATGACAGCGTTGTTTCACTGAATCAACAATTACCAATCCAGCATAACTTTAGGTTTATTTTCTGTATATATGTGTGTGTGACCATTCATTTACAGGTGCATTATGGTAATTGATGGTGATAGTCATTTATGCATATGATATAAGACTTAAAGAAAATGCACTACTTATCTCAAATAGACATTGAGTATGCCTAAAGTGTAAAATGAACAAGTCTACTGTATATGGTCACAATTCATAGTAGTTTAACTATGTACATGTAACTACATTTTACAGGATAAAAAATGTCCAGATCAGTCCAGAGATGTTAATCATGATCACCACCATTTCCAGCTTGCTGCTGTATGTAGGCATAATGTGAACAGCATAATGAATTATACTACAATACATTGTCTTCATACATACTTATGTAAAAATTTATGTATACATGCAACAAATCTGTGTGCAATATTAATCCAGAAAATACAAGGTGATATTTAGCATACCATAGCATCTAGTAGTATAGCCAGTCCATTGTGCATGGCCGTATGTAGTAAAACATTTCCTCCAGGGACTACCGCTTCTCTGATAACCATTGTTACATGTGAAGATACAGTAGTCTAAGTGGGTAGCTACTCCATCATCTCCCAGCAAACAAGTCATTACTCCATTATCCGGAGCAGTAAGAGGTGGACATGTTTGTACTGTGTATACAAAGTTAGAAGTAATATATTACAGACTGGTCAAAACATTACTAAGTTCTGCCACCATACTCACTATTTTTAAGTAATGACATTAACAACTTTTGTACTGACCTTTACTACTCTTTTGTAGTGAAAATCACAACACGGTAGCTAGTGACAGTCACTACAAAATTAATAGTGAATGTCACTACACAAAAATAGTGAGTATCGTGGCAGACATTAGTAGTGACCTTCACTAGTTTGCTGTCACTGTGTACGAAAGCAATATTTGAGACTGGATTTTGGAAAATTAGCCTTAATATCACATTTAAAAACTGGAATATTTACATACATAAAAATTACAAACATCTACTCAGCCTTACAGTGATTAGATTAGTAGTCAGTAGATTGAATTGCAAAAAATTCTGTGAAGTATTTTACTAGATGCATAAAGTACTTTAGTGGTAACACAAATAAGTGCAGATTTCTATGTATTTCACATGTGACATTAAGACTGATTTTCCAAAATTGGGTCACATGATAAAAACTTTTATCATCCAATGGCATAGCCCGGAAAAATTTTTTACCGAGGCAAAGTTTATACATTGACTAATTGAGAAGGTCTGCTTCTGACTCAACTGATTCACAAATACTTTCAAGTATAAGTGCAGGTCCGTAGCCAGGGGGTTTGGGGGTTCTGAAGAACTGCCCTCTTGGAAAAAAGGTCCACAATTTTAGCTAAAAGTTCCATAATTTAACCAAAAAGGTCCACAATTTTAGTATACAAGTCCAAATTTTCAAGAGCAAAAGTCTATTAGCTACAGTTTACTAGGTACCACTAATAAGAAGCTAAATTAAGTGCTCCGAGTAACTCATTCAGTGCTTGTATTAAATGCAATGCAAGATCGAGATACTCTAATAGAGCAGTCAACCACTCTTATAGAACAATCACTCTAATAGAACAGTCACAATTACATTTCAGATTGTCACTGCTTGAAGTTTATCTTAGTTTACTAGAGTGGTATATCCCCACAATATGAAACAGTAAATTGTTTGTTATTTTAGTAGTTTTTCAGTAAACCCGCATTCACTGATGTTTTACTGAGAGGTTAAAACATAGTAAAACAATTATGTTCTACAATTATATATACTTAAAGTTACCGACATTTTACTATCAGTATAACTGGGTACAACTACAGTAAAGCAGCTTAACAAATTAGTAAACTAAGAACCTTCAAGCAGTGTGTCTAAACTGAGCTTTCATTAAAATATAAGATTTTGGTGGACAAGCCCCTCCATGCAGAGCCCATGAATAGCATTGATTCATGCTTCAACTCCATGCAATGTGTAAATTTCATTGTTTAAGACACCCTTTTTTCTGCTCCACTGCCCCTGTTGATTATGGCAGAGTGCTCAATCTTTCCCATTCTTATTCACTGTGACATTCCAATGTATTATATTTAGACACATGCATGTGCAGATGGTATAATTGCAGTAGCAGTAAAGATATTTTTCAAGATATCATCCATGCAGCTGGTCTTCAGCTTAATTTAAAAATTGTTATTTTTATTGACTGAAATGCCACTAAATTCAACCTTTTAGTATTTATTTTCAAACAATTTCCTGGGAGGGGGGGCATGCCCCCAGACCCTCCTAGTTTCAGCATGCAAAATGAACACACCATAATAAAATCTGAATCATTTCATATAAAAAGGTCCACTTTTCTTCTAAAAGAACCTACCCAGATAAAAGTCTGGCTACGGCCCTGGAGTGGTACAGCATTTGCAGGTTTCCTATCTGGTTGGATAGAAGAAGAAGACTCTGAATGTTTTTCTACATGTCATAAGTAATGCTCCAGCATAGTTAATGCTACAGTATACCATGCTTCAATTATTAGACTACATAGTTTAATTACATGCAACACAATTGCAACTTACTCCGGAGATATTTTGAGCGGTCAGGCCATTAATGGACTGCAACAGAGGTCATAATCATGCACACTACTTTTGATTGATCTGATGTGATGTTTAAGTCATAGATAATTATCTCTTTCATGTGATGGTCAACTGCATGTGCTAAGCATGTCAAGCTAGGGAGTCTGGGAGCATGCTCTCTCAAGGAAATTTTTGAAAATATATGCTTTGAAATGGCATGTGGAGGCTAATTTTTGATTGTAACTGCTAATGCATGATATGCATGATAAAATAGCTCAGTGCAATGCCATGCAGTTGACTCATTGGAACTTTTGAAAAGTAATGTAAAGACAATTAACATGAATGTAAATGATCAAGCAGTGTAATGAGAACAGTGACTATAATTTGTACTGAATGCTCTATTAGAGTATCTCGATCTTTTACAAATTCAAGTAGCTGAAAAGTGGTCCAGCACCATGCAAGGCACGATGTCACCATAGGCTCCAGCCCTACTTAGTACAACAGCCACAGATTCTATTTTGTTTCGTACAGTATAAATGCTGTCTAGTAACGTATGAGTAGAAAATCTGGGGTGCCAAAACTCAGGCCTGCTCAGTCTGTTGAAAAGCATTATTACCGAGGCAGCTGCCTCGGTTGCCTCAATGGTAGCTACGCCACTGTCATCACTCTTCTTAGTTGCACAGTAATGTTTCTATATATTGGTCCTCTATTATTATTATCCTACTGTTTCATTAAGCCATTTACGTAGAATATGACATGCTACTAGACTTGACATACAACAGACAGGTGATGGTATAGAGTGCATGCGTACTTCAGTTTCAGCAGTTTAATGAATATTTTGTACGCTAGCTCAGAGTACTAGAGAATTATTATAGGTACAGATTTCATTTAACCAGTCTTACATACCTTCAGCACACATAGCTTGTTGACCAGTCCATGCTGATCTGCCATGCCAAACCCAACACTTCCTAGTGTGACTGCCATGAATCAACTCAAAACCACCATCACAACTGAAAGTACAAGTCTCTCCATTAGTAGCTACCCCATCTTCTCCCAGTAAACAATCAATTGCTCCATTATCAGGAGCAGTAAGTTGTGGACATATTCCTAATAGTGATAACAAATATCAGGACAAAATTATATCACCAGAAACTACTGTAATACACTATTAAATAACTTAAATGTAATATTTCTTTAAATAGTTAAGTAGCTAGCTATTGATACAGGATGAGAGTGAAATGGACATAATTAAGACTTTAATATTGACAGTTTATCTAGAGGACAATATAATTCTTACTTTCACATGTAGTACGAGTACCACTCCAGGTCCCATCATCTCCACATATCCTACTATCACTACCACTGATCACATGACCATCATCACATGTGAATGCACAAACATCTCCAATATTAGAGTCTGTTCTGTCCTCAGAATGATCATTGTGATAATAATAGTACTGAAAGAATCTTTTGAACATAGAAGGGGTTGGTTCAGGACTAGGTGTAGGAACTCCAGGTGAACACTCTATCATTCCATTATCAGGAGCAGATAGTGCAGGACATGTTACTATATGATAGCAAGAGTTGAACAATAACAGATTTACTCTCTTTAACTGATAATATAATTATTATTTTCCTTCCACCGCATATGGTGTATATACAATTTATAATACATTAATTTATGGATAAATGCTTAATACATGATGCACTTTACAAATAGCTTCATACCTTCCTTACAAGCAGCTTCATAACCAGTCCATCTACTTCTACCCCACCAAACCCAACACTTCCTTACAGCACTACCATGTAACTCAAAACCATCATTACATGTGAAAGTACAAAAGTCTCGTTTAGTAGCAAATCCATCTTCTCCAAATTCACATTCTATAACTCCATTTTCAGGAGCAGCAAGTGGTAGACATGTTCCTAAAAGTAACAAAATATAATATCTGAAACTGTTCATTTGTTAAATGAACGATATGGCATGTATTACAAGTAAATTAATAGCATTATATTATGCTATTAATTTTATTGATGATCTTTTTAAATTGCTAGTCAATAAGAGTCTGTAACTTGTAAGCTGGCAGGTTGATGGCCCTGTGTTGTGGAGTTTAAGCAGAGCAAAGGTGCTATAATATTATTACACATTATAATGTACAAGTACGTACATACAGTAATATACATATGTGACTGAATTTGACAAAACAAGGCTTCGACGCACAAAGCTTTGTTAGGAGATATGGTGATTTTAAGGAATCATTGTGTAATAACTTCCCAGTGCCTACAGCTGTGCAAACAAAATTTGCCCCAATTGTTCATCTGTTCACTAGCTATCACTGAGTAGGTGTATACATTTCTGATACCCAAAATTTGCCCTGTTTTGAGCAGCTTTTTTCGAGCGGGTAATAATATCACAGGTGGTAGTAATAGGGTGGGAGGGTGGGGGTGGACGGTGGTCTTAATATACGGGTATAAAATGAAGTAAGAAGACGATTGGAATCCAGAGGCCAAGTTTGGGCTCTCCATGGCCCTCCATGGCCCTCAAATTACTCCAAAATTGACTGAGAACACTATTGGCGAGCTCTCTGTGAAGTCCCAGCTCACTACACACCATTATCACAAAGCCATGGCCATATTTAATGGTGCCAATCTCACACTCGTGGCTTTTGACAGGGTCGGAAGAAAGCTGCTACAGAAACCAGACTTGTCAGTGCTGAAGGAAGTACAGTGTGAAATATGATAGTGTATTAGACCAGCAATCCATTTCTGGTAAAATCGTAAGTTTGATTTTGTGTGTGTGGAAGCCTTGTTATGTGAAATCCGGTCACATATAGCTAGTGTTCTGAAATCATCAGAATGATGGACACCTAGTAAATAATTATAATGGGACAATGCAACATTATTCCACAATATAACATGTTGTGAAATAAATTTTCTATGATACAATAATTTGATATAAGTTTTCAGTAACCTGCAGCTGGAAAACGTACTGAGAATGAAAATGTGAGAATGAAAATGTTGATTTAATGTGAAAATTTAGCTGAAAAAAATTTTCATTTAATTTTCAGTGTTAATGAAAAATATATGAAAAATAATTTCCTTCATGATGTTTTCAATAATTTTTTTCACAACCATTAAAATGGAGTTCAGAAGTACATGTTTAAAAAAAACTGCTTGCAATGAAATTATTTTCAATATATTTTCCAACTGCAGGTACTGAAAACTTCAAATTTCAGTACTCTGTTCATGACATTTTCAGATTCCAGTAGTGACTGTACTCCAATGTGTAATAAAAAGGGATAGCCTTATACAAACCTTGGCTCCATCATTGTATTAACCAGCTGAATTTATTGTGTTTATGATCTGAATTTGTTCAAGTTTGTTCTATATTGTCAGCATATTTTTTTATTCCCATTATTCATAAAATTATGAAAAATCAAAACATCCTTAAATATATACAAGATGATGATAGAACTAAAGAAATTTTGAAGCCCTTATGAAGAGTGTGCTCTCCACAGCTAGAGATTCGCCAATTTTGCTGACAATTTTTTTTGGAAAAATACATTGGTAAAAGCAAAGAGCAAAATGCAAGAAAAAATAGATGGAAAAATTGGCACCAAGGAATAGCAAATTAGCACATTTTGTATGAAAAAGGTCGAGATACTCTAATAGAACAGTCACTATGTACAAATATTCTAATAGAGCAGTCACACATGCATGTAAGCTACAGATAGCGCAATTAATTTTTACTGATGCTCAGCAAAATAGAAAAATTCCAAGCAAAATATTGAGCAAAATAGGTAAGAAATAAAAGAATTGCTGGAAAGAAAAATAGGTGGGGAAAAAAGCAAAATAGGTTCATCCCTATCCATAGCATAGTATGGTGATGTCAAGAAACAGTCGCGTAAAGGTATCACCTATTTACTGTTTCTGCTGCTGCTGTAGAGATGGATAGACATACTATATGGTATACCTTGAGTGATTCCTTATCAGTTAACACTATAATAATGGCAGCATAGCTTCTCCCCTTACTGAAATCACAATACATTTATTTACTCATGGATTTGAACAAATGGGACTTTGTACACATACTGAACCAGTAATCAGCTCATTCTTCTCAATGTCAATTCTTTGCTAGTAGCTACATATAAGTTAGCAAAACTATACTTGTTAAAATTGTTTAAAGAATTCATTCACAACAAAAAAAGCAAATTACACTACTGTAACTATATAGATTATAACTCATACCTGGTGGTACTGAACAAGTCACATCAGCACCACTCCAGATCCCATCATCACCACATGTTCTGTTCTCACTACCACTTATCTCATAATCATCATCACATGTGAACATACAAATATCCCCAGTAACATAATCAATTGGATTAGGTTGATCCACTGGTGTAGAATTAGTAGGTCCAGGAGTAGGCTCAGGAGAAGGTGTTGGATTAACTATTATACACTCTATCATTCCATTATCAGGAGCAGTGAGTGGCGGGCATATTGCTATTAATAGAGATTAACAATATTAATGATTTTAATGTATTAAATAAACTACATAAACTACATTGCACAACTTATTTTATTGTGATATAAAACATTAACAATACAGGGATTACCATTTATTTAGGACAAACATTTAAACTTAACTCATACACCATTAATTTTTACATTGTAAAAAGTATTGAGATCTGTGACAAGATAGTTATTATTACTGGATTTCTTAGTGGCGGTCACTAAAATTTGCAGTAAATGAAATTCACTATCTTACTACAGTATTCACTATTTACTTTTCGAGTGTATACACTGTTAAAGCAAAAATTAGCAAATTCATTTCCAAATCTAAGTGAAAGATTTGCTCTGAAGAGAGTGCTATGGACAGCATGCTATAAGTAATGGTTACACTCCCTTCGAAGTAATGGCAATTTCACAGAGGTGTTATATAAACTTTCACCATCGTCTGGAATATTAGCATTTAAGCTTAGTCTGGACACCAAATGTTCTGCTGTACGATACTGTCTGGTTCTTTGTATTGGCAGTAACATGGATTCTAGAGCTGCATAGGTACTAGTGGGACTCTAGTTCAATACCTCTGAGGATGGCCCTGTGGCCTTCATAGATGCAGAGCTACGTATATTCAAAGGACTTACCAAGCAATTGCCAATATAATATATAGTACAAGTAACAACACCATACAATTATAACCATTTTATTTAGTTGCTGTACAAGCCAAATGTTTCTTATTGCTGTTTTATAGTTCCATAACTCCAATTTTTTTTAAAAACCATGAAGCTAAAACTTCACTAAGCCAATCCTTTGGCAATGTAGATAATAATAATTTTAAAAAGAAGTCAAAAATGTACACATTATCTGTGAGTTGCTTTGTAGATTCAATCAAATTTACAAAAACATTTATTGGAACATGTTATTGGTTATTCAGTCATTACTAACTTAAATCCGTTGGCCATATTTGATAAAGGGTACCACTTAACAGTAGGCGAGTTGTGCTTCAATTGCTATAACCTGAAAATTGCACAGTGGAATAAAATTGCAAAATCAGAGTAATACACTGTCTGCCCAATTTGTTTGCATTGCTTATAATCTTACCTCAATAGCTTGTGATGGAGGAGTGTGACAACTGTATGATCATGATCATGTGTGATTGACCTTGTACCCATATATGTACATAACCAGACCCACTTGATTGAGTGCACTCTTCTTTTACACTAGGCTTCACTACTTGCAGCTTTATTATTTTTGCAGTCAACTTGCTAGCCTTTCTACATCTATCTTTGCACATCTATATATGTGACCCAGTCTGAGAAACAGGGCTTATCGCCTATTTAAAAATATCAAGAAATGCTGGTTGTAAGTATTTAGTGTGTTGTAGCTCGCCAATGGTTGAAGCTATGTGTACCAAATTTTCACACGTTTTACACCAATTCCTTACCTTCCAGAGCATCCGCTGTGCAAGTAGCCAACAACTAAGTTCCCTGCCATTTTAGATAGTTTTTAACCAAGGTTGACTGTATCAGGCGAGCTATTGGGTGGGAGGCGGGGCCCTGGAAGGCAGGCAAGATGGTGTTCAAAAATTGAAAAGGAAGGCCAAGGGATGAATTAGGCCACGATTTGGGTCATTGAGGTCTCAAAACTGGCTAAAATGAAAGAAATTCACAGCAGAGGTACTTATTCAATACAACAGAGCTATACAGCCACATACAGTCATCCCCAGGCTGATCAGAGTTCTATTAAGGCCTCACACCACACGTACGGATCGCCACTGGGTTTGGGAAAAGCAGCCAGCAAAACCAGACCACTCAAGTCTAGCTGATTTTGATTGTGGAATTAGATAGTTTATTCATGTAGCTTTGTGTCCTGAGTGAAAAATCGAATCTGCTGACTTGGGCAATAAGACCGGTTTTCTCAGACTGGGTCACATATATGCATATACAAAGAACTTTGTGTGGGAGGATCAAAGCAAAAAGTGTTCTATATTTACCATACAAGCACAAGTGTTCTATATTGGGAAACTTTAATAGACCACAGTTTTAACCAGGTCTATTTTGCAGGCTAATAGCCTACTTTGAGTGAGTAAGCACTCATTCTGGCCAATACAACAAATCAATCAAGCCAGAGTAGGCTGATAGCCTGACTACACTGGTTGACCAGTCAACCCAACGATAAGAGCAAAACCACTCAATTTAATTTCTTAAAGATTTCAATTATGGTTACTTGTGGTCAGCAGCAGTGAACGTTCTTACTATGTTTTGTTCACATAAATGGACGAGTCCTAAGAATATCATGGAAATATGCTTATTAACACAATTGAAAAGTTTTCGGTGTTGAGAAGACAAACTAAACTCACTAAATGACTAATGAAGGTGCAGCACAGTGCAACACAGGTAAAACAGAGGTGCAATGCCTATTCTTCCAATGATAATGCTACTCCGTGAGTTTCTAATTGTTTCGTATCTCTTGTGTGTATCTCCAGTTGACAGTTCTCTATACCAAAATAAAACACTGCCTTCGCTCTTTGTATACATGAAATATAGCACTCAAAGAGTGGTCTCAAGATTAAATATAGCACTCGGCTTCACCTCGTGCTATATTTGTCTCTCACCCACTCTTTTTGTGCTATATTTCCTTTATAGAACTTTGCATGGGAAAAATCAAAGGAAAAGTGTACTTTATATTTTATAATGTACAGTATAGGGCAAATAGTACTTTATATAAATTTTAATTTAAATTATTGACCACAAAGAGTGCTTTATTGCACAACAAAGAGTGCTTTATTCGTACAAGAATTACATAACTTAATGGCCATGTCACAAGAAACAATTAATGCTTCTTTAAGAACATATTGAGTTGTACTTGTAGCATGCAGCATAATGTAAGGCTGAGGAGCGAAGAATGCATTAATGTTACAATAACACTTGCAAAACTTGGTCAAGAACAGAAACAATGATAATGAAGCACTACAAATGAATGCTCTAATGTGTAAACATCACCAAATATGAATTAGCTGGGAGCATCTTGCCAAATGCATTGCTGGAAATGAGACAACCTATAATGCTAATCTATTAATCAGTTTTATAAGTATTAGAGTATGTAGCAAATATCTTCTTGTATTTTAAGCTAATTATATTAATATAAAATCTTTAACTCTAATGTTTCATATATTATTTGAACATACGTAATGCTTGCATTCAAGGCCAGCTCAGCAGGGTGGGCCAGGTGGGCCATGGCCCACCCAATAATTCCGGCTTCAATATTTTAACCATAACCATAACCATAGCAAACCAGTTTAATTATGCTGGCGCCTGGTTTCCAATCGTCACTGAAGCGGCTGGCCATGTTTCTCCTTGTAACAGCTGCTGTTGACATTGTTTGTCATAGCTGTAGACTAGTTGTTGTAGGACAGTAGGAGGCCGTTCACAATTGTTATCTCACACCATGGACCTGGTAAAGTAACGCCCCTGGCCTTTATTTAGGACAGGCGTTTATGGCATTATTCAGGCATTTAATTAGGACCTCAACATATGTGACAACACGTGTCGTCATTGAACTGGACAAGATTCATGGTTACTGAGTTTAGCTTCCTTCATTATGATGATAAAGAACTGTTTGTCACACTTGCCACAGGTAGAGGAAAATGCATAGCTTATAAGTTATACAACAAGGTTTTTGTAGCTAAGTTTAATATTAACTGGTTGATTTACCAACATTGCATTGCCAGAAGCTTTCAACAAAACGGAAAGATGGACTGGCAATAATTTTAAGCTGGATACTAGCTAGCTATAAGAATACTGATTACGTTTAACAAATTTTCTGTCGAAAATTATCATAATTTTCATTCTCAAGCATCTAAATTTCAAATAATTTCCTGGGGGGGGGCATGCCCCTAGACCCCCCTAGAGAGCAAAATGCTTTGCATTTTGCAAACACAGTGTGCAGTGACTTTTACACCTGTCAAGAATGTAACAGTTTGGCCCACCCAATGTTAAAAAAGTGAGCCGGCCCTGCTTGCATTCCTACATGCTTGAGTTTAGTAGCAGTAAAAAAACATGATTATTTACACACGTGCAATTTAAAATTTAATGTCCAACAGTCATATTTTTTTAATTACTGTCAAATGCATATTGACATACACAAGTATACTGTTTGTTAATTTTTACCTGTTTGACATGCAAATCCAGTAAATCCATCCAAACATTCACAAGTAAAGAAGAATATTCTGTCTGTACATGTACCTCCATTCTGACAAGGATCAGAATCACAATCATCTACCACTGTAAGCAATAAAACAGTTTAATTTGCGTACATTATTATGAAGATGCCAAATTTATAAACAGTATATATGTGACCGGTCTGACAAAACCAGTCTTATGGATTTTTAATGGGTATTAAAGTTAGATGACTCATAAGTTTTCGTGCCTTGAAGTATTGATAATAATTATATGCAACTGCTTTAAATTGACTATGTAGTCACAAGAGTTATCAAGCCATAATACACTTATTAAATTGCCCACCATTGTCAGCCACATGTGGTTGTACTACAGTGACTCATATGAAAATTAACCAAAGAAAGGCAAGCACACACATTTCAAATCCAAGCAATCATCCTATTGGCTTTTCATGTGATATCACTAACAAAATATTGTAACTGACAACAATCTTGCTGTTTACTGAAATCAGTTTTATCAGACCATGTCACATGCAACATACCAATGTCTATGAATCCTTTAATTATTTAGATTATTCACTGCTTGAAGGTTCTTAGTTTACTAATTTGTTAAGATGCCTTACTGTAGTTATACTGAAAGTAAAGTGTCAGTAAACTTAAGTATATGGAACATAATTATTTTACTAAGTTTTAAACTTTCAGTAAAACATCAGTGAATGCGGGTTTACTGAAAAACTACTAAAATAACAAACAATTAACTGTTCCATATACTGGGGATATACCACTGTAGTAAACTAAGATACTTCAAGCAGTGATTATTAGTGTGAAAATAATTTTAAAGAAGGTATCAAACAGTACTGTAGTACTGTTTAAGTAGGGTTTGCATTAAAATGATGTTTGCCGTCTAAAATTCTGCCTTTAAAAATCATCCTAGAGACATCTTATGCCATGAAAATCACCTTAATGGAATAATATTAGTCTATCTAACATGAAACACAGCATTAAAAACAAGAAAACACTTACTGGTAACTGAATAATAATAGAATTTTTAAATCTCCAAAACTTGAAATTTCATCTCACTTACTCACTGACCACAGTCGCAAGCCTAGAGCCCAAACAAAGCAGCGCACAGTTAGTAGGCTTGAGTCTATTATGCTCAAAATTAGCCTATTATGCTTTTCAGCATTTCCCCAATTTTCTGCCCATTGTGCTTGTTTTTATGTTTTTCAGAAATGCATATGCTTTTATTTTGTGTGTGTTTTCTAAATAAGAGAAGTTTTTCATACGATAGAGTGGTGAATGAAAAGTATCACTTCAACTACAACATACAAAAATTAACAATAGGTTGAAATTGGGATGTGCTGCAGAGTTTGTAGACATTTTAGAGCAAGGGAACTGTGGGACAAATCTATAGTCCCTTAGAAGCTATAGATATTTTATTGCCTAATGTCTTTGTAGTTTTGTATGCAAATGATTATTGATAAAAAATAACAATTGTGACCAGGTCTGCGAAAATAGTGCATGTGGGCACAAACTACACCTAGTCACTCTACAGGTCATATCTCATAACTGGAACAGAATATTTGTTTTCTGTAACTTGCATCATAATGCCACTTAAATGCTTATTAAGAGCTAAAAATTACGTTTCCATAGCAATAATGGTAAAAAATGTTATGTGCAGTTAACGTTTGAAAAAGTAGACAAAAGTCATGTGCCCACATGCCCTATTATCGCAGGCCCAGTCACAATTATGATTGATCTTCTGAGTTTTAGCAATTGGTATTCAAAAGACAGTAACTGTTCAGTATAATATTATGCAACTTGCATTTGCACCACCATGCCATGAACATATTGGCCTCCTGGGGTAAACATTTAATGGTTATACATTCTCTCTGTTGCATGCGATGACTGTTCTATTAGAGTGTTTGACTGTTCTATTAGAGAATCTCGACCTATTTGTATATTTTCCTGGTTTGATATTAACCTCAGCCTCACTGCAGACCTGCAGATACTTCACCATTTTCAATGTTCAGACATTCACTAGCTATACTGACTTATCACTATCCTTGTTATCGTCAGAGCTTCTCTTGTAGCTATTGTCTTCCAATCGAACTTCCAATAATCATAATCATCATATCACATTTTATTCAAAATCAGACGATGAAACACATTAGATATAGCTATAAACTGCTTTGCCATGCCTTGTTACTAGTTGGCACATGACTTTTTGTCTTACCCACAATGAAAAGCACTTACTGCCGCGGGTTCCGTCGAGTGTAAACTTGTGAGTGAGAAGTTGAGAACTGTATAGTGCATTTTACTACTCGTTGTCAGGAATCATTTCACCATTTAAAACAGGTTAGCCCTTGACTTTGTGGTTGTTATAGCAGAAGTTATACTTATGGTGACGGAAATTTGCTCATTATGCTCCTGATTATGCTCCATTATGCCAGCATTATGCTTTATGCTTTTCATCTCCTATTATGCCAAAAATTATGCCGGCATAATCGACGCAAGCCTAACAGTTAGTCTCACATGGCCAAACCACTTTTTTCTCTTTGTCATTAGGTAGGGAGAAGAAAGGGTCTGGAACAGATCGAATCCCATACTCGTCTTGGCACTCTGTGGATAATTGGGGGTGTTAACCAAAAAAACGTGATGCATTTTCAAATAGTAACCGTTTGCATCAATCAATTACAAGCACATATTTATAATCCTATCAGTTTCTAAAGCTGCCTTTGAGGTGATAATAGAATGAATCCATTGATAGTTGGTTAGTTAAGCCTTTGTTTACTGTTGTGCTGTGGCATTCTTGTAACAATGGAGTTTAAGTACATGGGTTGCATATTATAATGTAGCCTCATGATATGTCAAGACAATTGTGCAATTCGAACTATTCCAGACTCTTTTTTCTCTCTACCTAATTACAAAGAAAAAAAGTGGTCTGGCCATGTGAGACTAGCGCACAGCCACCATTTTATGCCACAACAACAAACTCACTGGTGGGATGTGCCTTTTGGGGTTCGACAAGTGTACGCCCTGTGCACCTTATCTTTTCAATCAAGTTGGTTGTCTTCTTCTTCAAACATTGAAACCATACTGAGGCATTAATTTTCCCATTTTCCATATCAACACTTCTGTAGACACCACAAAATTATTTTAGAAAGTGCTTATGCTGCTGAAAGAGTGGGGCGCTTATAATTTCAATTGTTGCACCTGAAACATTAAGGCTGCTGAGTTGTCACTTTGACTTTGCCAATGCCTGGATTGCAATCAATGAAGAGATGTTGAGACAGACAGATACTTGACGGCTTGTTCCTTTGAACACACTGACTCAGCTACTCAGTACCAGATGGGAGATCAGTGAGTGATTCATGTGATTGGACAGTACTCAAGTGGAAATTGTATTACTTCATCCTATTGGTCGAGACTAAGCTCCAGACAACTGAAAGGGCCTGTTTGTTCGAACAACTTCCAGCCAGGGTGAATAGAATGTGGACCATCTTACTGAGACAGGTTATAGATCTGAGCGCCACTGCTACTACAATCTAAGGTAAGCTATGCACACTACTATGGGCCTATGTGCTTCCAATTTTGGCACAGTACGTACTTTACTAAGCTGTAACTAGCTAGCTGTGCTACAACAAAAAAACTAAACAAACTTTTTTTTTTAAATGTTAATTTAAAAATGAAGTAGGGACCTATGCAATAAAAAGTAGTGAAACAAGAGATGAATGATGGCATTACAGCATAGCTCAGTGGGAAAGCTCCTACTTGGCTTTGCTCAATGCCAAAGTAGGGGCTTTTCCATCAAGTTATGCTGTAATACCATCATTCATCTCTTGTTTCACAATTTTTAATTGCATAGATCCCTACATCATTTTTAAATTAACAATTTTTTTAAACTACTAGTCTAATTGACAATTGCTATCAATTTGGAATTTAACAACTGCCAGATCATTATCGGATTGGGACCATTGAGTATAGTAGTGGATACTCAATTGTCTCATCTGATTATAACCATTATTATAATGACATGTACTGCATAAATACATGATATGTGACCGGATTTGCAAAAAAAGGTATACCTTTTACACACACAAATTTTCGAACTTTACAACTTCATTGTAGCATATAATCATCTGAAATTTTCCATGAGTGCAGTTATAGTATCAAACACACTTTCTGTAACAACTTGGTCCTACAAACCTACAGCTCTTGTGCTGTAAAATCTTTATAAAAAAATCAAGCTGCATTTTGACATAAATAACAAGTTAATCAGTATAAGTAGTAAACAATTATGACATTTTGTTTGCTGGTAAGTAAAATGTACGGAAAAGGTACCTTTTGCAAATCGAGTCACATATTGACATAACATACACATTCACATTGAGGGGCTTGAAGAACACTATAAATACAGTACATGTATATGCATTATGACAATACATTTTGCTCTCACCAGTTTCACATGTCACACCAGTAAAGTCAAGTGCACAATCACATGTGAACATGTTGACTGCATCATTACAGGTACCTCCATTAAGACAAGGATTAGGATCACAGTCATCGATATTTATTTCACAAGTGTCTCCACTGTATCCATCCTCACAGTCACAAGTAAATGAGTTAATGCCATCAGTACAATTACCTCCATTGAGACAAGGATTTGGATCACAATCATCAACATTTATTTCACAAGTGTCTCCACTGTATCCATCCTCACAGTCACAAGTAAATGAGTTAATGCCATCAGTACAATTACCTCCATTTAGACATGGATTAGGATCACAATCATCAACATTTATTTCACAAGTGTCTCCACTGTATCCATCCTCACAGTCACAAGTAAATGAGTTAATGCCATCAGTACAATTACCTCCATTAAGACAAGGATTGGGATCACAATCATTTACAGCTAATATAAAGGTATAAATGTTGATGATTATGGTATTTTGAAAATTGTATTGCTTAATTTAATATAAAGATGTATAACAATGATTATAGCTACAAAAGTACTTTGCATCACAACAAACCCCAATAATGAAATACTAAACACCACTGTCTTGTAAAGCTACTCTCCAGTAGTGTGTTCTGTTCTGAGTTATATAGCCAGATGTCTGGACAGCAATTAAGTTGAGTAGATTAAAGTCCTATCACATAATGGATTGTGCAGCAACCTTTAGCACGTTTTACCATCCAAATCAATGTCAGATCATGCACTTTTTAGTTGGACATATTAAAGCTTTATAGCACAAAGTACATTCAATCGTAAGGAAACAATACAGTGGTGTTTGGCAACACTGATATACTAGCTAACTACTTAACAGCTATAATGTACATGATGACCGACTTGATATACATGTTTAGTACTGTGTAATATCAAACCCCACTAGCACCTCTTATTATGATGATTAATGGGTTCATAAAAGTAAACAAACTAGTGTAAAATAACTTTAGGATTAGGAATAGAGATTGCTGAAACACCAAAGAAACAAGAATCAAACAAGCCAACATGTAAGCACACAGAGATTTCTATTTTACCTCGATAAACATCAGTACAAAAGCATTCTCAGTATTACACTTACCTGACCCTGATTTATGAAAACTGCTGTTATTCCTTAGTCTCTACCATATCTATTGACTTCATAGAGATCTCTGTGTGTTTAACATGCTGGCTCTTGTTTCTTTACTGTTTCCAGCGATCTCTATTACCATGTTTTAACTAGTCCAATATAGGCAGTATACAGCATGCTGTAGTCAGCAGTAGCATAGGCAGTGGAGACGCTTTTATGGGACACTGTTTGCAAGAGAAAATCAAGATACTCTAATAGAACAGTCACAGTATTCAGAGAAGCAGTGTAGCAAATTACTTAGCTATATGTATGTGTAGTTATAAATAAGAAGATATAATTGGTGAAGAGCAGCTATTGTTAGCAGGCTGTGACCCTTTTTTTTTTTGATCTTCAACTCACAACTGGCCTGGCCCCCTCACTCTTTGGCCTGCTCCACCGCCCCTGGGCTGCAGTAGTATGGATTCTGATAAACATGCACACTTGTGCATCGAAGAAATCACAATAAGTCAAGTATGCAGTGGACACAACAACACTGTGGCTGTGGTATAAATTTAATATGTGACTAGGGCCACTGGGCCTGCAAAAACGGGGCATGTGGGCACAAACTACATCCCATCACACTACAGATCATATCTCAGTACTGGAACAGAATATTTGCATTCTGTAACTTGCATCATAAAACTGATTAAATACTTACTATGATTGGAAAATTGCATTTTCATGACATAATGGTATTTAAAAGTTATAAGCAATGGAATTGTGAAAAAGTACACAAAATTAATGTGCTCACATGCCCTGTTTTCGCAGGCTCAGTCACATATACTGTGGTTAAAGTATAGGTAATAATACAAATGAACATGTGAATAATTATATTGGATGCTTATTAACACAATTAAGAAGTTGGTTACCCTTGCAGAAACTAAGTCAGAAGATCAATGGCAAGGTGAGCCTACAAGAAGTAAATTTGCTTGAAAATGTGTTATCATTGTAATCTGCATTTTAAAATAGGTCATGGATGTGAAGAAAAATGTTTAACATGAAAGGTTATGTAATTTTTATCCCTGTGGAAAAATAATTATCAGACTAAGTGTAAATATTGTAACTAACTGGCTTTTTTTATTTTTGTTTCTTAATTTCTTAGTTTTAGCGATTTCTCTTCCCATGTTTTAATTATTTTTGCACTACTTTTTTTACTTCTGTTGTCAAAAGAAGTGTAAGTGGTGCTTGATATTACACACAGTACTAAATTTGTATATTAAAAATAAAAACTAACCAACTGTAACTTGACTACTCAGTAAGCTATTGACTCAGTAAGCTATGACCTAAAATTTCAACCCATTTTCTACTAGTTGCAAAATTTTTCAGTTTTTTGCTCATGTTTATATTGATTGGTCAATGCATGCTTGCAACACAAGATGAAGATACTGTTTGAATAGTCAACCACTGACAG
This sequence comes from Dysidea avara, assembly GCF_963678975.1. NCBI lineage: Eukaryota > Metazoa > Porifera > Demospongiae > Dictyoceratida > Dysideidae > Dysidea > Dysidea avara. The sequence continues at coordinate 34,273,300 of NC_089273.1, forward strand.
ATTATATTGCACTTAAATTTCTATATAAATAACCATCATTATTACTATTATAACTGTAAAATATTTGCTCACCAACTAGTATTTATCCCAGCTTATAATAGTAGTTAGGGCTCAAAGCTTCTATAATCTGAAAAATTCTCAGGGCCATATCCCTATACCACCCAGGATAGCATGCACGGCTGTTGTACGTATGCTTCAAATGCCAAAGTTTGAATTTTCAGCATTGTATTGTAGTGCCTATACTAGTAAATAATATAGAGCATGTGTGACAATCTTAAACTATGGTGGCATTTGCAAGCCTCTGTAATGAAGATGCTACATTTAGTACTATCTTAAACTCTATACAAATCATTCCCTTTTTTAAGTGTCAAAAGGCACTTCTCCAGCTTGAGTGATGATGTTTTGCAGTGGCCATTACACTTCATCTTCAACTATGTTCCATCCACTACACAACAATACAATGAAGAACAGAACAGGAATTACCTCTGCAATCACTGCAGAAAATATCTACTGAAGCAACTGTAGCATAACTTCGCTTCAGTTGTTTTTATTCCAAGAAGATAGAGTTAGTGAGTGAGTGAGTCAAACAGTCACTCGGTCGCTCAGTCCATTTGTCCTTCCATCAGTCAGTCAGTCAGTGAGTCAGTCAGTGAGTCAGTGAGTCAGTCAGTCAGTCAGTCAGTCAGTCAGTCAGTCAGTCAGTCAGTCAGTCAGTCAGTCAGTCAGTCAGTCAGACAGTCAGTCAGTCAGTCAGTCAGTTAATCAGCCAGCCAGTTAGTCAGTAAATAAGCTAGTCAATCAGATAGCTTAAAGCATTTGTTTTCCTGCTGTACTTTACTAGAATTTGTGTGTATGTGCTAATTTTGGTACCGGCTCTATGTGTTACCCTGGGGAACCACAAAATACATACCCCACATGTGAGCTTGTATTGTGGCATAAAATGTGGTTCATTAAAAATTATATGCCTGTAAATAGTTTTTAACTCTGCATTTAAGATGTTCAATGGAGTAAGCTATTCTATAAAGATAATTTTCATCCCATATGATGTGCTTTTAGATGTGACATTTTTAGCAGCACCCATCACTTTAGTGGGGACTCTACTAGACAGTTCTACCACACTGATGGTACATATTCGCATTTCAAAGAAATGAGTTCATGAATGTACTGTGTAAATGGGAGAGTTACTAACAATAAAACATTTTCTTGTACAAATTGGTGTGCTAAGTGATGCACAGAGAATAATTGTCATACTAACCTCTTGTACAATTAGTGTCTGTACCACTCCAACTTCCATCAGTTGTACATGCTCTATTGCAACTACCTTCAATTTCATAACCATCAAAGCATGCATAGGTACAAGTGGCTCCAGGGTTAGCTTCTCCAAATGAACATTCAATATTACCATTTTTAGCATAAAAGTGATAAAATTATCGTGAACCTAGGCCTATACGTAATACACTGTATACAGCTTTTAAAAACAAAGATTTTCATGTAAGAATTTTCAGGTTACAGTACATAGTACATAGATGTCACCTGCATACTGTGACATACAGTAAGATACTATAGCTACTAGCTACATTCAGTAGATAAAATTTTATTTTAGTATAGAATATTGAAATTACAGTGTGACGGGGCGTAGGAAGCATGGGTGCCATGGGTGCTTGGACACCCATAAATATTTCCAGTGGCATAACTAACGGGTGTCTGCACACTGTAACACTATTTCCAATGGCTGCATATTACTGAAACGATAGAGATACTCTAATAGAGCAGTCAATGACTCTAATAAAGCAGTCACAGTATTCATTCACAGAAGTTGTGTAGTCAACTATGTAGTTATAAATATTGATTTGATTATCAGCAACAGAATATGCAGCCATTGCTATCAGTTTTGTTTGGTCTTCAGCTTACCACTGGGCACCCGTAAGTTAAATATCTTCCTATTCCCCTGTATGATAACACTATCACTTACTTTCTTCACACCTCACTCCAGTGAAATCTTCTTGACAACCACATGTAAATGTGTTGATTCCATCAGTGCATGTTCCACCATTTTGACAAGGATTGGGGTTACAATCATCTATAACTGAAAATTCCAAACAGTAACCAGAGTATACAGTTTCTGTACAATTATTCTACTAAATATAAGGAGCATAATTATGTACAGTGGTTATTGAGTCTACCAAACAATTTGTCAGTATAGCTTTGTGGTTATGCACAAGTAGTCACAGTGTTACTGTATTAGACTATTTGAACATGTGTAGAACAGTAATGGCATTGATTTTACAATAAACTGGTGTTTGATACACGACATGGTCACACTTACTTGTGCTGCATGTCACTCCAGTGTGGTCTGGTGCACATATACAAGTAAATGAATTAACTCCATCAATACATGTGCCACCATTGAGACAAGGAAAAGAAACACAATCATCTATATCAACCTCACAGTTATCACCACTAAATCCATCCACACAATCACATGTAAATGAGTTAACTCCATCAGTACAGTTACCATCATTCTGACAAGGATTAGGATCACAATTGTCTATAACTGAAATGTGAAAATATAATTCATTGAGTATGGCTATCAAAGACATTTTACAGTGATAAAAAGTAGTGAAGCAAGAGATGATGGTTGCTATGAGGAATAATCCCTATTTGGAATTGTATTAATGTAGAAATCCCTAATTCAGTATGGTTTCACCATCTTTTCAATAAGAAGCAGAGATATTCTCACATTGCTACAATGCCAAGTAGGGATTTTAACTATAGCTACCATTATTTCTTGTTTCACTACCTTCGGAATCCTACTTCTTTTATAAATTAATAAGTTTTTTACCTAGCTTATTAACCTTTTATTAGAACATAGCTTTAAGATACAGTGGACTGTGACTGCTGTATTAGAGAACCCTTATATCACTACTCAGCTAAAGCTAGGGGCATGGTACAATATCTTCTTTTCTATGGAGCTAGATTGTTGAGGGGCATAACCTCAACACTGAATATCATGATAGGTATGATGGTATGTTCTAACCATTTAAGGGGCATGGTCTGTTGCAATCATTTAGCTTGGCTGCTACCCAATACTAACTAGGAAACTACAGCATTTAGTGCCTCACATAATTTTTTTGGGATCTATACCAGATTTCCTAAAGCCACCCTTAACAGTATGTAGCACAACAGCGGAGCATATGTCAGCAAGTCTGATTGGACTAACTTTTCACACTGGTACACCACATATAGGTATAATAAACTGTTAGCATAGGTAGCTAATCATCATTCTAAAGTTACAAGGTGATAAAATTAATTATCACTTACTTGCTTCACACCTCACTCCAGTGAAATCTTCCTCACAGTCACATGTAAATGTGTTGATTCCATCAGTACATGTTCCTCCATTTTGACAAGGATTGGGGTTGCAATCATCTATAACTGAAAATTATGGTTGATGCCTGATGCTACTAAAAGGGAACATGATTTATATCTGTACTACTTCTAATGAGTATCCAATTTTTATATTAACAATTTGTTGGTATATTAATACGTAGCTTTGTCATTAAGTATAGACCAGTGTACTGTATGTACAAATATGGAACAGTAGTGGCTTTAATTTTATCAAAATTGTAACTGGTGTTTGATACACTACATGGTCACTAGTTTAACACTCACTTGTGCTGCATGTCACTCCAGTGTGGTCTGGTGCACATATACAAGTAAATGAATTAACTCCATCGATACATGTGCCACCATTGAGACAAGGAAAAGAAACACAATCGTCTATATCAACCTCACAGTTATCACCACTAAATCCATCCACACAATCACATGTAAATGAGTTAACTCCATCAGTACAGTTACCATCATTCTGACAAGGATTAGGATCACAATTGTCTACAACTGAAATGTGAAACAAACTTTTATGGTGTGGTTATCCAGAGTACAAATGACACTCACTTTTATCAATAAAAGATATTTTGAAATTAATTGATGCATCAATTTAGTAATTGTGTTAATGCCTTAAATATATGCATGAGGCTATCAGTAATGTTAATGTTTTTTTTTCTTGGTTTATTTATGCGAACCATATCTGCATTTTTATTTTACATTTTAAATATTGAACAGGCTAAGCAACATAATAATTATACACTACAATATATACAGTACAGTAGATCATCACTTAATTATTTCATGGGCACAAACTTAGGGCATGAACATCCATACAGGAGAGGCTTACTACATTGTTTACAATGAAGAGTAACCACCACTCTAAAGAGTTCCCAGAGTAAGGAGGATTTAACACCATGATCAATACTCTGAAGAGAGTAATTGTTATTCTTAAGAGTACGTGACACCTCCTTCAGAGCATGTGATACTCCTTCGGAGTAATATTTACTTGCCAGGAGGTGTTGAATCCTCCCTACCTTGGGAACTCTTTAGAGTGGTGGTTATTCTTTATTTAACAGTGCAATACACTGTAAAATGATAGTTTAATCCTCTAGAAGCATACAGTTAAGTTTTACTTATGTAGCAGCCACCTCTTCAATACAGCAATAAGATCACCTTGGTATGTAGCTATTGTGGCCACCATATATGGGTTCTAAACACAGCTAGCATTATCTCAAATTCATTATTGAGCAAACACATTTTAGTCTCAGAAGTGGCCTTTTAGTGAGAATAGTTTTAGAGGAGCTTTGTAGTTAAATGGTGGCTACAGATGTATTCATGGTAATAAATTTGTATATAAATTCTTGTGCAAGTTGTTTTGTTATACAGTAGCTAGTTCCAGTTGTTGTACTGTAGAATCATAATAGCTGAAAATAGGGCTGCAGTGAATGTCAAATTTAGTATCTGGATATTTGGATGTCTTAGCAAACAAATACCAAACTAATTGGTAACAATTTGATTAATGCAAAGTGTTAGAATTCAGCTATATATATATATATATATTTGTTAATGTACAAACTCAATCATGAGTATATTCGTACATATGTAGCTAGCTACTTATTTACAAATTTATATAATTGTTAAATAAATCAAGAGATGGAGCTTGGATAATATGATAATCTAGTTGGTTCCATAATTTTATTGTAAAAGGAAAGAAGGAGTTCATATAAGCATCTACCCTTGTTGGCAACTGCAGAAATCTTTGATGGTGACCTCTAGTTGTGGTGTTGCTTGGTCTAAACTGTTGGTGCACATTAATATCTACCATGTCATTAATTATTTTATACATTAGTGAGGCTCTCAAATTATTTCTTCGCTTCTCCAATGTGTGCCATTGTAAACTGTTCAACATTTCTGTCACACTAGCTGTTCTATTATAGTTATTCATCACAAACATTGCTGCTCTTTTCTGTACCATTTCTAATTTATAGATGTTATGTTCAAGGTATAGGGACCACACTGTACTGGCATATTCTAGAATGGGGCGAACAAATGTATTATAGCAGTAGCATTTAACTGTTGCAGGACACTTTGCTAGATTCCATTGTAAAAGACTTCTTACTGAGTTTGCTTTTGCAGTGATCATGTTAACATGTTGTGTCCATTTAAGATTTTTGTCGATAATGACACCCAGATACTTTGTATGACTTACTGATGGTATTAAGGTATTAGATAGGTAATAGGATGATTGAACATAATTCATTTTATTGGTAATTCTCAAAAATTCAGTCTTTGAAGGTATACACATATTGCCACATACATGGCCACTTTATGCAAAATTAATGGTGGTTGTCTTTATAGACAATTTTACATGGCAGAACAGTTCATCTTGTATAAATATAACTATATAACTGGTAACCAACACTATTTCCAGTGGCAGATCCAAAGGAGGCAGAGGGGGTGCATGCCCCCCAATCCCCCCCCCCCCCCAAAAAAAAAAAACTATATATATATATAAATTATGAATGATCAAAAGCTGTAGAACAGTCTATCAAAATACTCTAATAGAACAGTCACCACACAACTCTTGAGAATTAATCGTCCAAAGTTTCTGAATATGAAAACTAACATCTGCAGCACTATTCCATGTATCAGCACACTTAGCCTCCTAATAATATTTTGTAAATGAAATGCAGATGGTCTTGCTTATGTCATTCTTTAGGCTCATATAATATAGCCACTCATTCATCTCTTGTCCACTTAAAAAGCAGTAAAGTAATTATATGATTTAGACATTTGTGCACATTCAATGTGTATAAAACTGCTCTGCATCAAAATTTTCAGTCTGAAACATAGGAAATAGTTGTAGCTTATGGGGAAGTCAATGGAAACGTGAACTTGTTACGTAATTAGGAACCTTTTCAAAGCAAATGGATCACGTTTTCGGTTTTCGCCTGACGGTTTTTGTTGCAAAGATCGCGCAATCGTCTGTAGTATGCGGTTGTGACCAGATCCTTTTACAGCGAGTGCCGCCCAACTAATCAAAAAGTGAGCGGTGTAAAAGGGTCGGCAGTGCCAGACTAATATAGTACATAGATGTCACCTGCATACTGTGACATACAGTAAGATACTATAGCTACTAGCTACATCCAGTAGATTTATTTCAGTATAGAATATTGAAATTACAGTGTGATAAAACTATTACTTACTTAATTCACATCTCTTTCCAGTGAAATCTTCCTCACAGTCACATGTAAATGTGTTGATTCCATCAGTGCATGTTCCACCATTTTGACAAGGATTAGGATTACAATCATCTATAACTGAAACTTCCAAACAATAATCAGAGTATGCAAATTTCTGTACAATTGTTCTACTAAATATGAGGAGCATATGTATATTGAGACTGCCAAACAATTTGTCAGCATAGCTTTGTGGTTATGCACAAGTACGGTAGTTACAGTGTTACTGTATTAGACTATTTGAATATGTGTGAAATAGTGATGGTATTGATTTTACAATAAACTGGTGTTTGATACACAACATGGTCACACTTACTTGTGCTGCATGTCACTCCAGTGTGATCTGGTGCACATATACAAGTAAATGAATTGACTCCATCAATGCATGTGCCTCCATTGAGACAAGGAAAAGAAACGCAATCGTCTATATCAACCTCACAGTTATCACCACTAAATCCATCCACACAATCACATGTAAATGAGTTAACTCCATCAGTACAGTTACCATCATTCTGACAAGGATTAGGATCACAATTGTCTACAACTGAAATGTGAAAATATAATTTCAGCATGGCTATCGAAGGCATTTTGTTTAAAATCCCATACGAACTTCATTTCAGGTCTATCTGAATGTATGATTGAGCTTGATTATAGCTACCAAGATATTATTAAGAAATCAACATTAGTACATTACAGGATTTAGTAATCACTTTTAACAGCAAAATTTAATAAGTAAAGACATACGTAGCATGCCTATAGAACTCTGTGGAGCTAGATGACACCAAACAAAAAAAACTTTATCTTCCATAAGCTCAGTTGAGATGTGAACTCGCTACTTTATTTCCAATAGTGGTGCTTTATTGCCTACCTACTGATGGTTCAAAGTTCACAGTTCTGAAAGTAGTTAAAATACAGGCACCAGCAGTTTGTTGTCAGAACCCTCAGGACAACTAGGTGCAGCCAACATTATTATTATTATCCATACAGGACTCATGGCATTGCTTTTAACATTTATTATAACTATAGCAAAGTCTGTTACAGTATAATTATGTAAAATTAAATTTTGTTATATGCATATATGGCTGAAATGAATGTTTATTATTACTCAACTAACATGTCATGTGCTAAATTTAGGCAATGTCAACTTGACTACCGTAGGAAAGGAAATTTTAACATCAGAAAAATTTGACAAATCGATTTAATTTGTAAAATTTACATTTGTCTAATGTTTATATGTGCCTTTAAAAGCACAGGCTTTGTCTACAATTCTTTTTTTCGTCAGCATTTTATTTGTCAAATCTGCTGAAGTGTAAATTCATCAAATTTTTCTTACATCAAAATTTCCTTGCGTATGGTAGTTGGCAGTTGCTGCATAGGCCTTATTGAAAAATTAAAATAAATTTTCATCTTACAAATAAAGCTTACAATAGTAACTGTGAGCACAAACCTTGCATTTTTACAGTGCCGTTCTTAAATCTAGCACAATCCAGATTTGGCATGAATAGCAAAGCCACTCCCATTAAATGTACCATACAAGTCAGTTCATGGGCATCATTTTTTTCATAGAATATGAAATACTTATGAACATCACAATTCTATGTGGCATTGTAATTCCATGGATGCATAAACTTCATGGGAAAGCCTATGGAATTCCATAAGTATTTCATATCAATTTTCAAGAAATTTTGTAATTATTATACATGATTTTGTCTCTGGTAGTGTGCATGCATGGACACCAGCTACCAATGAATTGCTACTTGTCAATAGACGATATGCACACTTTATTACTCGAACGAAAAATGATCAATTAAGCGTAGACGGTGCAAAACTCAACGGTAACTTAAAAGCGGAAGTCCCATACAAAAGTATGGGAAGCAAATGCGGCTCAAGCAATAACTCACCACTCGAGCTAAGGACAGGCCATCTCGCTTGCCATACACTTCTTTTGCACTTTTAAGTTACCGTTGAGTTTTGCGCCGTCTACGCTTAATTGATCATTTTTCGTTCGAGTAATAAAGTGTGCATATCGTCTATACCACACTGAACCCTTACATGTATAGGTAAGACATGTAGTGCTAGGATTCTTCAGTGGATAAACACCCCTCAGGAATAATGTAAAAATCACCAAGGCAGAGCCAAAGCAATTATTACATCAATTCAGTTTATCCACTGAAGAATCCTTACAATGCAGGTAGGCATGAACAGTGGACCTGGGGACCGGGACCCAAGGACCCGTGAGATCCTAAATTTTGTGTAATTCACCTACTTCACAATGTTCACACATTCTATTCTTGTACTAGATATGTTTGCAAGTCACAGTGGTTAGTCTCAAATAGCCTAGATTTATCTTTGTAATCTGTATTGACATCCTGGCATCATGTTGGTTCCTTGTAGAATGCCATAAGTGTCTCATAAGCCACTTATTCTTCACACCTTCAGTAATACACACACACACACACACACACACACACACACACACACACACACACACACACACACACACACACACACACACACACACACACACACACACACACACACACACACACTATTCAGTTACAACAGACAGAAAGTGGATTAGCCATGTGAGATTAGCCACTGTAATGGTAGAGGCGTTTAGTAAAAGCACACAATTTATATAAACATTATGAAATTTGTAAATTTCCATGAAAAGTTGGGTATTCACAGATTCTTGGTTCCCTGGCTCTTAGATCTCCATCCCCTGGTCCACTGTTTATATTTACCCTTAGTAGTGCACGTCTTAGTTAATTAGACAATGGCCCCATAACTGGGATTTTGTTAGCAACACACAAAGTATGCAATTTTAAAATTATTTGTCAAAAATTGGTGGCTAGGTGTCTTACTCAATAATACACCAGTGTACAGGTCTCTTACCAGAATAAAAACCTGCAAATATCAAAGCATTCTCCAAATGCCACTGTCTAAGCAGGTCTACTCGGAAAAAAAATAAGTGTGTGCTGAGTGCACCATTTTGGTGTTACGCTTTTATATGCAAAGCACACTTCAATTTTTACATAGTATGTTGCTATTTTTGCACATCTTTTGTTCAGATTTCTGTTAATCCTTTTGTTTGAATTCCTATCTACTGACCCTATACTGTTGAGGTCTACACCATAAAGCAGTCAAGTTGAAGTGGCCTTAACGGAAAAGATATTGTTTTAATTCACTTCATCAGTATATATATATACATATACAATCCTATAAAGTAAGATTTACAGTACGTAAGTGTAGACCTGAACACTGTGTTTATGGTTGCTGTTATTAAATAATTAGTTATGGGTAAACAGACCTGCTGTTGTGCATGTTGTTTCTGTGCCACTCCAACTGCTATCGTTCTGACAGGTCCGCATGTCACTACCATCCAGTTCAAAACCATCATCACAAGTGAACCTGCAAAAGTCACCAACATTTGGTTGTCCATCATCTCCCAATGAACAATCAATTATTCCATCAAGAGGAACATCAAGTGGAGGACAAATGCCTGTAAGAAGCATCTGTTAATAAAGCAATTATAACACTACAAGGTAATTATGGAGGTGTTACTGTATGTTGATAAACCAGCAAAGATGAGTACATTTTGCTTGTTACATTGCCCTTGTAGGAAAGTGCAATGTAAAAAAATTATATAATGTTTATCAACTATTGTATTGTAATTATACTGAATATTTTGGATGAAGGATTGATTGATCGATTGATTATTTGTATTCTGTCAAACAGCAACTCCTTGCCAGAGCAGCATGCAAAATAGACTAATGCACATAGCTAGCTAACAACTAAACAAATAAATACATGGGATGGATACAAAAATAGAAACAAACAAAACATATGGACACAATGCAACAACTCAAAGACAAATTACAAATATGATAAAACAAATTACATTAAAAACAAAAAAAATTAATGATGTATGATAGTTTTTAGCAACAGTAAAATTTTCATTGTTATTAAACTGCTCCACAATTGTGGGATTTTGCAAGGGAAACATCACAATTAACAGCGAAGGAAATCATAATCATGGCAATTGCAAAAAATAGTTGCCGTACATGATTGCTTAACATTGCGTGTCTGATCAGTAACACAATTTGCAAGCAATATGAAATACTTTCATTAGTGACTCTACACTGTACAAATAACACTGTCAAAAGCATTGTGTTACGTGTTTATCAATTCAATCATGTGGAATAAAAATACTTAGTAAGGCTTTTGTAACAAACCAAACATTAAAACTTTGGCCACTCCTGTCACATACTAAAAGTTCATATGAAAATAATGGCTATGTAATCACTCTGTGTTGTACGTATCTAATCCAAAACAGCCAAGCTGTAAAGAAAAGAGTGCGGCCCTCAAAAAGGCTATGGTGAAAAAAGATGTGAAATCCAAGGTGGCGGCCAAGAAATGGCTGTGATGGTAGGTTAATGATAAAAATTTTAATAACAACAATTCAGGTGAATTTTGGTGCCGCTTGGTCTTGGTACAAAATTCACCTGAATTGTTGTTATAAAATTTTTTACCATTAACCTACCATCACAGCCATTTCTTGGCCGCCACCTTGGATTTCACATCTTTTTTCACCATAGCCTTTTTGAGGGCCGCACTTTTTTTTTACAGCTTGACTGTTATTGGATTAGATTTCACTTCTTTTTGTATTTGGGGCTTTTTAACCTATCTTTTTTTTCTTTTCCACATGCAGGAAAGAAGAAAAGATGAAGCAGATGAGTACTTTAATTATTTTTGAATTTATCAAAAATGTACAAATTATATATATATATAAAATACATATATTTATTACAGAACTCTACATGGTGCATGGTTTCTTTGCAACTGAACATTCTACAAGGTGAGTCCTTCTAGTTGATCTCTCTATAGGGTGAACTGTTAGTAACTGAACTATCTACAAGGTAACTTCTTCTAACTGATCTCTCTACAGGATGATTTGTTTGTAGCTGAACTCTCTACAAGGTAACTTCTTCTAGCTGATGTCTCTACAGGGTCACTAGTTAGTAGCTGAACTCTCTACAAGGTGACTTCTTCTAGCTGATCTTTCTACAGGGTAATTTGTTTGTAGCTGAACTATCTACAGGTGATTTGTTTGCAGCTAAACCCTCTACATGATGGTTTCTTTGTAGCTGAACTATGTACAGGGTAATTTCTTCTAGCTGATCCCTCTACAGGGCGATTTGTTTGCAGCTGAACTCTCTACATGGTGATTTCTTTGTAGCTGAACTCTCTACAAGGTGACTTCTTCTAGCTGAACTACGTAGTTGAACTCCCTACGAGGTAACTTCTTCTAGCTGATATCTCTACAGGGGGAATTGTTTGTAGCTTATCTCTATACAGGTTACTAGTTTCTAGCTGATCTTTTGAATTCTTTTCAGGGTGACTGCTCTATTAGGGTGACTGCTCTATTAGAGTATCTCGATCTCGCACTTGCTACACCAAGTTTGATTTCGTGTTATAACTCCGTGGCTTTAAGTCTGATTCTTCTACACCATTGAAGATCCTTTCTAAGATGATTACTCCATCTGTACAGTGTATTTCAAAGCATTACCCCAAGCGGTTTTTCTGGTGGGCGTGGAAAGTAGTCGTTTTTTAATTAGTTAATCTCGATTGCGTAATTGTTACACACTGTTGGTTTTTTCGTTGTGTCTTCCTGGTTTTTAGCTCGATTTTTTCAAACCACAAAAGGTTGGAGGTTCAATAGTTAACCTATTCACCCACCGATTTTCAGCTTCTTCCCGTAAGCGGTTTACCCTGTAGGCGTGACAACATATTGGTGTTATTTTTCGTGGATAATCGCTAATAACTCTTTGCCTGTTTATCGTATTCCAGCCAAAGATGGTACAGAGATGCGCCTTTATACCCCCTCCTGTGTGCCAAATTTCAAGGCGATCGGATATGGCGTTCGCGTTTTATAGCAGTTTTTGTAAGTGTGCGAAAAGAGGAAGAAAAATAAGAAGAAAAAAAAAACGAAGAAACTAAGCCAATTTTTGAAGTCGCATATCTCGGGAACGCTTGATGCGATTTCGCTCAAAATTGGAATGTGGCGTACTGACGTTGGAGGGAATGTCCACAGCAAAAATCGTATTGTTTCATCACGGCAGCACAATACTACGGAGGTGCGAAAATTTCGTTTTCTTTCTTCCTGTCAATATACTCATGGGTGCTGCGCGCCTGTTTCTTGGGCTGCACGACACACTACCGTGTGTCTTGATATATCTTCAGGCTAACAACCTGTAGTGAGTTACCAATAACCTAGATAGTTAGACAGATAGATAGATAGATAGATAGATAGATAGATAGATAGATAGATAGATAGATAGATAGATAGATAGATAGATAGTTAGATAGATAGACAGACAGACAGATAGATAGATAGATTGATAGATGATAGACAGATAAAATGATTACAATCAAAACTACAATATTATTTAGTACACAACAAGGAATTTAGCTAGATAGCTTTTGATCTATTATACATACAGTCAGTGTTGGGAGTAACGCGTTACTTATGTAACGCGTCACGTAATATTATTACTTTTGTGGTAACAAAGTAATATAACGAAATACGCTATGAAAACAGGTAATATAACGCAAGATACTTTACTTACAAACGTAACGCGTTACCTAAGTAATATAATTACTGTAACGAGTCTAATATGACGTAATATTATTACTAAAAGTAACGAAGTCACTAATCTCGTTTGCAATCCTCTGAGTAACGCCTAACCACAACGAAGTAACGAGGCCTACTGAATGAAGCTTATTCACCAGCTTCTTACTTATAACCAAGATTTGCACATTGTCCAACAACGCAATCATGTCACGTGATAAGGTGGTAGTTTCACACGTGACAGCTTAAGGCTGTGGACACAAAGTAATATGTGACCGGATTTGCGAAAAGGTACCTTTTTCACACATAAAATTTGACCCATTTTTTCAACTTTCAAACTTTGTAACTTATGTATCATTGCAAGCATGTGTCTGTAATTTTCCATGAGTATGCCTACATTATGTGGCTACATTTTGATACAAAAAGAAAGTCAATCAGTGCAAGGAGTCAACAGTTATGACATTTTGTTTGTTGGTATGTCAAATGTGTGAAAAAGGTACCTTTTCGCAAATCCGGTCACATATAATATGTAATATTATTACAGTTACTTTATTTTATGGGTAATATGTAACTGTAACTAAATAGTTCTGTTGCAAGTAATATGTAATATGTAACTAGTTACTTTTACAAAGTAACTTGCCCAACACTGCATACAGTATACCATATACAAAACCACAGTCAAACTGTTATGCATACGTACACTTACCTTGTACAGTGACTCCCAAGTATAGACAAATCAAGATGCAACACAAATCAATGATAGAGGCAAGTTGGCTATTCTTCATTTTCAGTATCATTCCTATATAGCTGCAGTCTTTTTTGCTCTCACTATATATACAGCTATGTGCACAGACTAATTCCAATATATTGACACCTGCAGCTGCTAGTAGTTAAATATTTTGAATCCAGTAAAGGTTACTGCAATAGAAGCCAACAGATTAAAGATGAGGAGTAGATATTACTATGGCTACTCTTTCTTACAACACCACCATTAACTTTACATTTCTATAGGACTTCGTGTCTGTAATTAAGGTTGCGGAGAGGGAAAATCATATTTGCTGCTACGGTTTCAGAACATAATATAGTTATATGCATTCTTTTATGTAATGTGGATATACATATTGATGTAGTTATACAGATTAGTTACCTCCCTGGCTATGTTTGAACACTGTAAAGTCTAGTAGTTAGGTGCTTCTGCTTAATAAAAGCATACATTTAAATAATTTTATTGCCAAGCACGTGCACCATTAAGAAAAAAATATCTCTCTGGAGATGGTGTGATTTTCAGTCACTATATGTGTCAGTATTTGCAATTCACCAATTCTGTGTTGAACTTTGTGGAGCACAAGTTCCAGCCATACTGCATGTAGAGGAATTGGCTGGTAAGTTCTGTGAAAGGAATGATATTATTGGCCACTGACATGCATCATGTATAGAACCTTTAGATTTTTTTTTGTCTTGTATAGCTACAGATGCAGCTTCACTTGTCCATATACACTTATCATCAACAACATGACTAAGTTCAAGAAACGAGTATGCACTTAACAAAATTAATAACAATTAGCTATGCGCTAATAATTCACCCACAATTTTTGTCAGAATATTTTGTTTTAACATGGATAATAGAATGCAAAAGAACAGATTTATGTAACTCATACAAGCCAACATCATGTTAATGTATTATTTCTTGTCACCCACTACCCACGTACCACTTTGTTTTAGATTTCAGCAAGTTCACAGCTGAAATATGATTGACTAAAAACATTGTCTCTAAATCCCCATATCTACTACATGCCATGTTTATGTTCTATGGTGTATAAACACTCTTGAAAGACACTTTGAAAGATGGAGTTACTCTAATAGAACATTCATAAAAATAATTATGACTGTTCTAGCAGTATTATATATGTGACCGGATTTGCGAAAAGGTACCTTTTTCACACACAAAATTTAACCCATTTTTTGAACTTCATTGTTTCATAACTTTTTTATTATTTCATATAATTGCCTGAAGTTTTCCATGAGTGTAGCTACAGTATCTGGCTGCATTTTAATACTACGAGCAAGTTAATCAGTATAAGGAGTCAAGTGTTACATCATTTTGTTTGCTGGTATGTAAAATGTGTGGAAAAGGTACCTTTTCGCAAATCCGGTCACATATAAAGTATTCAAATTTTCCATGCATGCTCAAAAATCAATCGCAATGACAGATGTCTTGTTTTATTAAGACAATAATACAGCATACGTACAGGGGAATAGACTCAGGGGTACCCATATATGCTGATACTCACGGTGTGGTCAGTACAGGAGCCCTAGCAAGACTTACACTATTTTATTGCAATACAAAATATATTAATTATAGCATGGAGAAAAGATAATGTCTAGTCTGGCTGGGAGGCTCTTGCATTAAAATGTATATGTAGCTAAGTTAGACCATGCAGTAGATCAGAGTAAACTGTTCTTTACATTCATAACTATGATTATTTTTATTTTTTTAACTACTCTTTTTTTGTAGTACTGACTAGCTAGCACTCCTAGAAATGATTTTGGAATTTAGGAAGTAGTCTGCTGGCTACATGGTTAAATTTCTGAGGAGACTTTAAGTTGTTCTTTCCTAAATCTGGGCCTCTGGGCTAGAATTTGTGCACTTCAGAGCAATGGAGGAACAACCATCATTATTAAAATTAAGACATGAACAATAGCTGCATTGCAAAAGCAATAAATTAATGTGATGTGTCCTCATTCCTTCTCGAATTCGTGACTCATGCGACCACATAATATATATAGCTAAGGCAAATTACAGTGAAACAGAATACTGAAACTTAATCATATTTCAAACTTTACATTCAGCCTGCAGCAAGAAGCTTTTTACAGTGTGACTTTTTGCGAATCTTCTGCCTGGTATAATATGCGGATTATTATTCACCAGACCCTTACCCTTTCCAATTGGGCAGCCATATTACAGTACTTGGTAAAACTATGGTTAGGATCTTTAAATTACAGTGCAATATGTGGCTATTATGAGTCACTTAAGTTTAAAAGTATTCCTATCACCTAATAGCTAATGTGACCCCAATTTTTCATAGTACATTGGAACCTCAGTTATCCAGACCCCACTTATCCGGATTCTCAGTTAACCAAACTACGGAAATGACTGTTCTATTAGAGTCGTGACTGTTCTATTAGGGTAGTTGATAATACAGAATTATTTTTTTTTAAATGTTCTTTATGCTACTTTAAGACTAATTCTACATAGTTTCAGAGATATGCGCTTTTCAGACTTATGGACCACCCCTGGTCCCAAGGGGTTCAGATAATTGAGGTTCCACTGCATTTATAGGAAAATAAAGATGTATTCACAAACTACACTATCCTAAAATGTCAAAAAGTTAGCCTACCATGTGGTGGTGGGCTGTATGATCTTTTCTCTAAAGCACAGTAAGTGGTCATATTACAAGTCATATGGAGGTATTATGGGTCACAATATTCATTACTCTATAAGTTCATTAGCTAAGTAATATCTTATATCCAATTAGCTCAATTTATTAAGCACTCTAACGGCATTCAAAACACCATAGTTGACTTGGTTTTTGTACTTTATATCTTATACTCCTTACTACATGGTAAGAGGTACATGTAGGTAATCTGGAGCAGTATTCTTGCTAAATTAACTAGCCTATCCCTCAGTTGTTACTTAGCTTAATATGATCACTGTCTAAGTCTCGATTGGTCTACGCTGATCTGATTTAACCCTCTGAGCATAGTTTAAGCTATGCAACCCTTATTACCCCTGACCTATAATACCAGCATATACCTTACAGGCCTGCCAACACTCATGGATTTACCGTGAGACTCATGATTTCATTACCAAGCTCAAGGTCTCACAAGCAGTAGCTCTAAACTTACAGATTTTTAGTTAAGCCTACCAATTCTCACGGATCATCACAATAAACTCACAATTTCTTCCACTTGCAAGTTCAGGCCAGAATCAAAACTCTCAGAATGCCCTTTCCTAGCCTTTTCCAGTTCTCAGGGGATTTCCCAGGGTACATAATTGTGGTACAACTAATAACAGAGGCAAGATCATGTGATTATAAAGGTGGGTATTGTGGCAAGGATTCGTCTTTGGCCTTCAATTTAATACCAATGCATTGGAGAGTATTTGGAGCAAGATCTGGAATTGACTTTAAGCGGTCAGAACTCTGATCAGAATACCAACCCTGAAGCACTTGGTTTGTATGTCACACAAGAGTACCTGCTTTCCTGGCTGGGTTTGTAGCCTATACAAATGGTATGTACTATGTGTCTGGAGTATTTTATTTGCTTTCAGCCTCTAGGATGAAATTGACACATCTCCACTAAGCCATCACGTGATATTATAAGCACCTAGCGGCTTATATCAAGAATGTTCCATAATCCATGTGTTACAACTTCACAGCACTGAATAAAAGAGTAACTGTTTCACTTTCAACACAGTGACTTCCAAGTAAGTACATTTAGCTACAGTAGCTGGTGAAATAAGACTGGTGCACACATGTACTGCAGGTCTAGATATTCCATGCATAGATTAGTGATGCAAAACATGTTTTAAATGCTATATTGATACCCATATGAAGATGGAAATGTGTATATGCGTTGCATGGTAAAGGTGGCCTATCTTCCCATTGTATAGGCATGGAGGCTGTTGCAACTTGCTGTGTCTGCCTATAATAATGTGCAGATACAGTAGTTTATTCTGGATGTCAAGACCAAGTCTCAAGGTTTTTCTGTTTCCTTGGTTGGCAGGCCTGATCTTACTGTGAAATCCTATATCACGCTAATTGGGGTGCATTCACCCCTGCACATTACTGGGAATGTCTTCCATTGATCCTGCCATGACTGTTTCTTTTGTGTTCAATGGTGGTAACGTACAGGTGTCTAATATAAACCCAAACTGGATGTTGACTGAATGGATTAGATCATGATATGGGTTGTCTGGGACTAAACTGATTTGCGGAGTGGGAGGCTGTAGATGTTGCGTAGTGTCCGTTTTGAGAAAAAATCCTAAGAGACAACAATATCAATTAATTCTGTAAGTTTTATAATGTGTGAGTACAAAATACTCGTTATTGATCTATATACGCCACTGATTGGATGAAATATCTGCACTCTGTCACTTGTGTAACAGGAGCAGAAATGGTGTGCTGAAGATTGCATGGTGAATGGTGTGATGTCTCCACATACAGTTGTGGGCATTTGATTTTTCGCTTAGGCCACTCCAAATTGGTTTTCTGTTTCCCATCCTGGGCTCAGGCATATTTACATGTGGGTGGGCAATCCATTTCCATTGTTCCATTGTAAGATTGGCTGCTTTTCGAACTGCTATTTGCTTGACACAACCAAAAAAGTGCTTAATGCTTGTACTTTCCTTTTTACATTGCTAAGTAACAGAAATTTGTGCTGACTTGACAATGCACTAACATGTGAATTAATTGAAACTATTACAAGATGGACCTGTGTAGTATGCAAGGATAACCAGAAAATAGTAGAAGAATATGGAATAATGGAATGTTTAGAGCTGACGGTAACTGTTGTAGTGTTGTGGCTGATTGGTTTGTTTCTGCCCACACTAGATCCAACAGTAGATACGTATGTGGCCATCATAGCAAAAGCCATCTGGTTCACACAAGCATACTTCTTTAAAAAAGTGAAAATAAAAAGCTTCATATACTTCAAAGAAAAAAATACACAATAGTAATTGAGCCATTATGCAGGGAAGTGAGTCCATTGAATGTCTGCACTGTCTTATTCATGTGGTCATGGAGAGTTTGAATATGTTATCTGTTTCATTGTTGTAGCCCTAGGTTATGCATGTCATGCATTTTTAGAAATTGTCAGTAAACTATACATTAGTCAGTTTGCCAATTTATGGCAAAAAGTTTAAGGGAGTAGACCAATTAATATAAATAAAAGTTGTGGGCTGTGAACCTAAGCTGTTGGCTTCTTCTGTTGACAGCTAACTAGGTTTTTTGTTTTTTTAGCCGAGACAGTCTCACACAGTCACAAAAACATATCAATTGCATGTGTGGAAAAACCAGCATCTCATTATAAATCTTGACAATGTAGTCATATGAAGCGTGCCTTATTTATAATCATAAATGCTTGAATTTAATCACCTAAGTGTTGTCCCCAATTTCCAGCCTTTTCACAAGCATACAAACCATATGCTAGAGGGAGGGGGTAAAATTGCATGTTACAATTATAATCATCTATAACTGAATATTCCAAACAATAAACATAGTATACAATTTCTGTACAATTGTTCTACTAAATATGAGGAGCATATGTACAG
The DNA here is from genome assembly GCF_963678975.1 of Dysidea avara. Lineage (NCBI taxonomy): Eukaryota > Metazoa > Porifera > Demospongiae > Dictyoceratida > Dysideidae > Dysidea > Dysidea avara. Next base: position 34,292,891 of record NC_089273.1, read on the forward strand.
TGGTTATTGAGTCTGACAAACAATTTGTCAGTATAGCTTTGTGGTGATGCACAAGTAGTTACAGTGTATTCATCTGTTTGAACATGTGTAGAACAGTAAAGGTATTGATTTTACAATAAACTGGTGTTTGATACACGACATGGTCACACTTACTTGTGCTGCATGTCACTCCAGTGTGGTCTGGTGCACATATACAAGTAAATGAATTGACTCCATCAATACATGTGCCTCCATTGAGACAAGGAAAAGAAACACAATCGTCTATATCAACCTCACAGTTATCACCAGTAAACCCATCCACACAATCACATGTAAATGAGTTAACTCCATCAGTACAGTTACCATCATTCTGAGAAGGATTAGGATCACAATTGTCTACAACTGATCATGAAATGTGAAAATTTTAATATAAAGTTTTTTTGGTTTTTTTTGCTGGGTATCTGGATATCATGGCTTAAAATGTACAGGCTTGATGCAACAGAAATAATAATAACAATAATAATATAATAATAATAATATATTGTACATCTATGGCTTCATATACCTTGACCCTCCATGCTTCTTAACACTGTAATCTAATGATCTGGTTGAACACCACCCTTGATCAACTTTTGGATATGACCATCCATAGTTTCAGTATATTAATGTACTATTAAACACTTTTGTGTCCTCCTTAATTTATTTTTAATATTGGTTATAAGTATTTGGTAGGTTGTTTGAGCTAGACATGATTGGCAATTTTAATGGTACCATATCTATGTGAAATAATATGATTCAAACACATATTGTACCAAGTTTGGTGCTTTTATCAAAAAGTAAACTTTTTTTTGGTTAGCCGTTCTACTAGTGTATAGGTAGCCAAAAGCATCAAGAATAATGCTGGTGTGATAGGCATTATCGCAGGCATAAAGTTGGAGAAGCTATTTTGAGAGAATTGCAATAAAATTACTTTATAACTGATTCAATGATCATATCTATCTGTGTTTGAAGAAAGACAAATGAGGTGATTATAAAACTTTAGTTATTGAAGTTATAATATTTGATGTTGTCATAATACAAAATATTCTTAATCAATGTTTGAAATTCATGTAACATGCTTAGTTAGCTCTGTGCATGCATGGCTTAGAATTTGTGTAGGTAATCACACACATTTGAGTGCAATTTTGGCTGTTACAAGTACAATTATTCCATAATTGCACGAAAATGTTTGTGATTGCCTACTAATCACATAGTGACCACCCTTCGTGATTTGTAGTACACATCTATCCAGTTCTATGTGGCCATTAACTTCTATCAGGTGATTGCATCATCCTTCTTTGTATTACATCATTTGTTGTTGTAGTTAAAATGCTTCACGTGTCAGCAATTCTGATTGACTACTCAAAATGTCTACATATGTTGCACTTAAAAGGCTTCTATTGTCGGCTTATTTGATTGGCTATTCATTATATCACTTTCTTGTTGTACTTTAAAGGCTTCTGTTATTCTGCTATTTTATTGGCTACTTTACAGTGCAATTACAGAAACAAGGCCATGGGATTTGGGATTAATTGCACTCCTACTATTGAGACTAATGTATGGCAAATTAAATCACTATGTGATTAGAGACATAACTGGAAAGTATAAAAATGAGCATAATAGGATAATTTTCCTGGCAACCCCAAAAAAGCATTTATAGACTCAATTAAGTCTACTTGAAAACAATAATACTTATGTGCATATTTTAGGAATTGTGAACATGCATCTATACATGTAACAAAATACTGATCATGCTTGACTGAATGCATCAGGCAGGCAGGCATGGAGCAAAGTACATTGAAAAGTAACAAGTACTTTTGAGATTTATTAAAGTATAGGTATAAGTACATATGACTTTCAAGGACATGTACTTAAATACAATGCAAGCACTTTTGATAGACTAAGTGTTTAAGTACAAAATGTGATCGAGCCTTCAAAAACAGGGCATGTGGGCACAAACTACACCCTGTCACATAACAGGTCATATCTCTGTACTGGAACAGAATATTTTAATTCTGTAACTTACATTATAAAGCCAATTAAATGCGTACTATGATTGGAAAATTGCATTGCCATAACATAATGATACACAAAGTTATGAGTGATGAAATTTTGAAAAAGTAGGCAAAAATCATGTGCCCACATGCCCTGTATTTTCGCAGGCCCAGTCACAAATTAAGTACACATTCAAAGAGAAATTACAATTGAACTACTCTTATCACTTAGTGTTCGATTGTGCATGTACATGTAGTTTCTACAAACATCAACTGTGCAAACCTGGTGGTGCATTCAAAGATTATTATTTTGTTATGTAGTGGTATACAAAATTGATATCGTGATAATTTTACATCGGTTGTCCATGAAATCCAAGTGTATACACAAATCATCACATTTATGAAAATGAACTTGTTACATACTACAGCTAGCTGTGCTACTGACTATACTTTCAAGTATGAAGTTTTTTTACACATTTTGATTAATCAACCTGAAAGCAATTGTAGGTAGTATCTCAGAAGTACAGGGACTCAGGTGAGTCCTTATTGCACTTTGACCATTATTTCCAATGACAGCTTTTACATTTCTCATGTACAGTATAATTATGCAGTTCTATGCACATATGAAAGGACTTCATTGTACTTTTTTAGAACTTAAGTATAACTACAAGTACATTACATTTGTACAAAAAGTATTTAAGTATATTAAAGTATAAGTACTCTAAAATGCATAGTTAGGTGCTCTCAAGTACAAGTACCAATTTACTTTGCCCCAAGCCTGCAGGCAGGCAGTAGACAATTCTGCTGTCAAAAATTATTTTTAATTCTGTAGCAACTTAACAAAAATGTTCCTGGTTGATCTGAATGCACTCTTGGGGCTTGATTTAACTCAACCAATACGATCATGTCATTGTGAGGAAAAATCAAGGCAGGTTTTTAAGTGATATTTTGTTTCAGGCCATGCCCACACCTTCATTGTCCCTCTATTTCATATTTTCACTGTGCTAGCATATATAAATACAGCTAGACAAATTATAATAATGGGGTATGGTCATCGTGTTTGAGTAAATAGATTGTAAAAGAGCGCATGGACTCCCTCCCACCCAGGTATCTAGACAAGGCCATATTTAACCTTCCAATAGAGTAAGTAACTCACAGTCCTCCCTCGATTTATTGGGACTAGGCATGTAGGTTTCTGGTTATTTGGACAATATTATTTGAGCACAGCTGTAGGGAATCTAGACACATAATAGTGTGTTGTGTTGCCAAACAAGCTGACACGCCACTAGGCATGGGGCTATTATGTTCAAAAAATTGAGCATTATGCTTTTAGCAGTGTTCAAAAAATCACCTACAATGCTTTTGAGAATTGCCCATTATTCCCAAAATTATGCCACCATAATTGGCTAATAATGTCAGTTTATTGCTGTATCAGACCATTATCATCAATGTTTAAGCTTCAAATAGTATTGAATGCTTTAGCTGGTTGCTGTATTAGAGTATTTCATTTCAATATGACTGCTTTATTAAAGTAAATAATAATTAGTGACTGCTCTATTAGAGTTTCAGACTATTCTGTTAGAGTATCTCAATGGTGGATCCAGGATGGAGCATTTGGGGCAAATCCCCCTACCTTAGTGGAAGAACTTTACTTCTTTTGATAGAAATACTATACACTTTTTCAGACCAGAATCAATTTATATAATTCATGAAAACTGCATATTATTGGAAAGTCAAAGTTAAAACAACTGTTAAACTGTCACCTAGCACCTTCGTGCATACTAAGCACCTCTAAAAGTAATCATCATGTGGCTGGTGTTTTAAGACTTTCATAGCCTATTAAACAGTTTTAAAGACTTCACAACCATCTGCAAAGGACACAATGACAAAAATCAATATACTAAGAAGTGATCATTGCTGCTTAAAAACATCAACTAACCTACAAATTAGGTTGTTTGTGCCCTGTCCTTGCCAGATCCTGGATCTTCCCCTGTATCTCAATATCTTTTTAAACGGAATTGTGCGATTTGCAGATTTTCCTACTGTTAAAGCTTACCTAATTATTTATGATTACTGGGCAGTAAGCACAGCTGGTGTGCCCAGGTAAAAAAAAAAGGAAATCACATTAATATTACGTACAATTATATACTAACTAGTGTGGTGCTGATTGCTTGTAAGGTGTGATATCAAGTTAGTTGTAAACTCATCATAGTTTATCATCTCTATAATAAATACAAGCAGTTCCTTTATAATCACCTCAAAATGCTAGCACAAATCCTGATCCCCATGCACGCCCAAAATTATGCTGGCGTACTCGCCGCATCCCTACTTGGGACTAAGACATGTTCATATAATCAAAAAGTCCAGATAATCAAAACCCATTTCAAATACTCTATATCTCAGACAAAACTTTAATAGTCTACAGGGACGGATCTAGGATTTTTGGTTTCCAGGGGTAGTAGGACTCAGATGTGGGAGTATGGGGGTGCAGCCCCCAGACGTTGGCAAGGTTTTAATTTTACAATGTTTGAAATTCAATGAAACTAACTGTTCCTATACTATTATACAGAGTTTCTGATCTACTGATGCTCACTAGCATTTAATATGCCTTGTTTTCACCAATAGTTATGTAGCTTGTTACGATGGATTGGTCTATTGAATCTTTATTCAAGTATATTCAGCTGGCTTTATAGCTATTCATGATAATCTCTTTGCTTCTTCATAGCTACTTGGCATTTCTGCTTCATTATCACTATTACCAATACCTTCTATATTCTCTTCTGTTTGTTCTGTAGTCTTGGAAGGTTTACTGCTATGTCACAGGGGTGGAGAGCAGTACTCTAATTTAACAGAACAGTACAGTACTCTAGCTAAGTTGGGGAGGGGGCAAAGTCATATGAGGTGGTTAACATTCAGGAAGTATCTAAGAATCATTAGCTGCACTTTAGTGTGCAAATCATAATATTAGGGAATATATTCCTCACAGGAAAATTTTGAAGGTTAAGATTGAATTTGAGAACAATTTCAATGGTGTATGTATACATGAATACAGTATTCCTCAATGACTGTCATTAAGTACTATACAAGTAGATATCAATGACAGGCCTTTGAAATACACACATTAATTTGTAAAGATACATTTCTAATAGCAGAAAGGTTTGGATATATTGCATCTAAAAACAAATAAATTGCGGAACTAGCATAATTGTTTAAGTTTTAACTGGATGTTCTATTAGAGAAGATGACTGCTCTATTAGAGTATCTTGATCTTATGCTCTCAAAAATACTTGTGATCCTTAAGTTTTACTGCAAGAATAATGAAAGTATCAGTTAGCAGATGAGCATTGGTGAGTATGATTCATGTATATGTCCTATGGGTTTGTAGTTGAAGATAAGGAAGAATCAGTATAACACTAGTTGCCTACATAAGGGCTGGACATCTGTTCTGAAATAGGTCCAGCCCCAAAGAAGCTTCTGGAAACCCCAGAAACCCCACTAATACTGCCCCTGACTCTAATAGAACATTATATCTTAAGACAAAACTTTAATACTCTAATACAACAGTAATTTCTACTGTTCAGACATGGATACTACACTAATACCACGGGATTGGAAGCTCCGTTTCATGCACTGGTATTCCTCATTGTACCGGAAGTAATTAATTTGATGGTTTCATCATGTCATTAGTTATGTTGCTATCTTGGTTACTATGCTCTGTTATCACAGGACGAGATTTGGCTCTTGTTCCACAAGCTGTAAGTTGGTCCATACAAAACAAAGAACTGTAATTGTTACACTAAGCCACACCCGAATCACTTAGCTTTGCCATAATTCCAGCAATTGTCTGGAGGATGCTTAGAAATACCCGAAACAGGTACAGAAACTATGTGACTTCTCTTTTGTTTAACACTAAAAATCTTCTGGAAAAAGCGTTGGACAGTACCAATGCACGGCACAAGCCATATGGAATTATCTGTACTTTAATACAATTTCATTAGTTTTCACTGTATGCCTTCAAAGACTTGGAAAAGAGTACAAAGTACAGTTTTGTAGTGTTCCCCAATTTACGTTGTGCTACAAGACAATTTGAGCTTAATTGCACACAAATACTAGCTCATATGTTATCCTATACACTTACTGTACCTTGATTCTTCACTATCCTTAGCTAAGGTGGTATCAAAATCACCAGACTTTTGAAGCCTTCACCAACTGAAAGGCAGGTCCGCAAAACTACAAGGATTGCTTATTTGGAATCTACATGCTATATTGAGTCCACGAACAGAGCTTCCAATCTCGTGTTATTAGTATAGTATCTACGGTTCAGATCACCAACTGTATTAACAAGTTGTTAAAGAGACTGCGAACGTTAAAATGTATCCAAGCAATTATTACTATACTGACTACATAATCATTTTTCTATTAATGGTTTGCAATGTTTAGTCTCCTCTAGCTAGCAATATATTTTATTATGTGATTGTGTAAAAACACAGACTCCATGGAGCTTCAATTACTCAAAGAAATAAATGTGACCATGCCTGTGAAAACAGGGCATGTGGGCACAAACTACACCCCATCACTCTACAGATCATATCTCAGTATTGGTATATTTCCATTTTGTAACTTGCATCATAATGCCAATGCAATGCTTACTAAGTGCTGAAAATTGTAACATCATAGCATAATGGTACAAAAAGTTATGAGTGATGAAATTGTGAAAAAGTAGACAAAAATCATGTGCCCACATGCCCTATTATCGCAGGCCTGGTCACAAATAGTAACCAGATTTGTAAAAAGTACCTTACACACACACACACACACACACACACACACACACACACACACACACACACACACACACACACACGCACACACACACACACACACACACACAAGCACGCACACACGCACGCACGCACACACACCCATTTTTGAATTTTGATTCATGACTTCCTTAACTATATCCTTGCATATAATTGCCTGCAATTTTCTATAAATGAAGCTACAGTATTTGGCTGCAGTGTGAAACTAAATAATAGTTAGACGTCAAGAACCAGGGTTCTATGAGATTTAGAAAACCCTCAGACCCTTAGTAGCACCCTCGCTGTGCTGTGACAGGTGCTACTAAGGGCCCAAGGGTTTTCTAAATCCCGTAGAACCCAGTGGTTCTTGACGTCTAACTTATTTAGCCTACAACTCGTTATTGTACCTTGAGTTGCAGCTGCTTGCAAACAAGAAATGTATTGCTAATTATGTCACTTCGTCCTTGTATATGCTGTAAAGTCTAATAGCAATTACTGGAAACAAGCCCTCTATACTGTGGGACTCAGCGTGGTTATTGCTACCCGTTTAAATGCCCATGCGCTGCTAATGTTACAGGTGAGTTCTATGTTGTGAAGTACTGGACTCAAGCAACTGTCATTGTTGCTATTGTTGTGCCTCGACAGCTGCTTGTAAACAAGTAATGGAGTGTTGATTAGTACAAACAAGCCCATTACACCTCCCTCTAATTCAGTATAGCTGTTACTAGCCATTTAAATGCCTGTGTGTCGTCAATGTTACAGGCACGTAGTTATTGTGTTTCGTATCACCTCAGAGTGTGGTCTCTATTGGACATGAGCGTATTTTTACAAGATTTAGAGACCACGTTTTCAGCCAATCAAATTTCAGCATCAAACGTGTTGTAGTCTAAGAACTACTTAATCAATATAAGGAGTCAAGTGTTACATCACTTTGCTTGCTAACATGTAAAATGTGTGGAAAAGGTACCCTTTACACAATATTATATACTCTAGATCTGACATTCAATCATTTAAACACTACACATGACTCCACATGCTCATGCTTAAATGACTGCATTATATAGATGTAAATAATATTTTAACTGAAAAGAAAGATATAATTTAGAAAGCAGCAACTTTATACTTACAGTATTTATCTCACAATTAGTAAACTCACTTGTTTCACATGTAATTCCAGTAAAATCAACAGCACATTCACAAGTAAATGAGTTGATTGCATCCATACAGGTTCCTCCATTGAGACAAGGATTAGGTGAACATTCATCAATGTTCTGGGCACAAGTTGATCCTGTCCATCCAGATGCACACTGACATAAAAAGCCACCAACCAAGTCAGTGCAGGTTCCATTATTTTGACAGGGACTACCAGCACAATCATTTATAGCTGAAAGTTTCAAACAGTAGAGTACGTAGTTAATGCAGTACATGTATTGTTTTTTTCATAAAATTAGAAAAGTATAGCTAGTAGCAATTAGCATAATGCTCAAATAATAAAAATTATTACAGAATAATCACAGTGCTCAACTAAATTAGCTGAACAGTGAATGTTGAAAACAAGAACGTACTGCACAACCACAAATTAAATTTTAAGATAATTTGTTACTAACATTTAAAGCAACTATACATCAATTTATTACACTGTAGCTGAAATGTTTATTATTGTTTCAATAACACTTCATAATATACCAAAGTTAGGCCATGTCAACCTGTGAAGGTCTGAGTCGCCTGACACCAAACAGGTTGTAATTGTGAAAGATTTTCCTAAATTTTCATTATTAAAAATCACCGGTATAAACTGTGAGCACATTTCTTGCATACATCTACGTATTGCTGTTCATGCAAATGCCTTCCCAAAATTAAACCTAGCTCAATCCATTGCCACGTAGACTGCTCCCACTGAATGCACCATGAAGGTGATTTCATGGGGTATTTTCATGGACAATGGAAGGTTTATGAACACCAGAATTTCATGGTATTTTATCATGGCACCATGGATGCAGTATCCATGAAAAGCTAAGAAACCATGGGGATTTCCTTGAGTATTTCATGGCAAAATTGTTGATATGCATACCAAGTTTATATTCTTGAGAGTTTCGTCTGTAACAGATAATCAAGAAAATAATATTGACTTCATCAATATAATCCCCTTGTTATAATAAGTAAGGTTTACAGCAAGTCGAGACAATCTACTGTTGGGTGTGTATAGCTGCTGCCACTATAATCAGTTGTAAAAGTTATAATAAACAGACCTATTGTGCATGTTGATTCTGTACCACTCCAAGTGCTACTGTTTTGACAAATCCTCATGTCACTACCATCCAGTTCGAAACCATCACGACAGGTGAACCTGCAAAAATCTCCAACAGTTGGTTGTCCATCATCTCCCAATGAACAATCAATTGTTCCATCAAGAGGAGCATTAAGTGGGGGACAAATGCCTGTAAGAAACATCTGTTAATCAATTGAAATACTGCAGTATTTTAAGGTGCATGCTCCCAAGCCTTTATTTCCTGCCTATAATATATAGTCAAAATTATACATCATTTATATCATAATTAATTTTCTGCACTTTATTGAATAAGCATTCAATAAAGTTTAATTAATTATTTTAATAATAACAATTCAGGTGAATTTGTGTTGCCTCCTCCAAGGATTTGGCACCAAATTCACCTGAATTGTTGTTATTAAAATTTTGCCATTGATCTACCATCACAGCTATTTCTTGGCCACCACATTAAATTTCACATCTTTTCACCCTGACGTTTTTTGAAACTTGGCTGTTTTTGATTAGATATCGTGCGTGATTTCATACCTAAAGCCAGCCTATAGCCAGCTTTGGGTATTACTTTTAACTTGACTTTTTCTTTTCTTTAGGAATGAGGAACATTAAGGAAAAATCTTTAAATTGTTAAGCTATACATGCACATTGAATAATATTGTTTAGTAATTATTACCATTGTGTTGATTAATCATTAACTCAATGCAGGATGAATTGCTTGCGGCAGCTACAAGCAAATCATACTGTAGAAAGATCAACTACTAGAAACAATTATCCTGTACTGAGTTCAGCTACAAACGAGCCACCCCATAGAGAGATCAGCTACAAACAAAACCACACTGTAGAGAGATCAGCTAGAAAAAAGTTACCTTGAAGAGAGTTTAGCCACAAACAAATCATCCTGTAGAGACATCAGCTACAAACACATCACACTGTAGAGAGATCATTTATGACATTAACCAGAAATAAGTCACCCTGTAGAAAGATCGGCTATAACAAAGGCATCATGTTGAGAGTTCACCAACAGTGTACAAACAAATCACCCATTTTTAGATCAGCTAGAACAAGTCATCCTGTAGAGAGATCGATTAAAAACAAACTACCCTATAGAAGGATCAGCTTAAAATAAGTCACCTTGTAGAGATTTCAACTACAAAAAAAATCACTCTATAAAGAACTCAGCTACAAGCAAATCACACTGTAGTGACTGGCTCATCAACTTAGCAAAAGTTACCCGGTAGAGACATAAGCCACCCTGTAGAAAGATCAGGTAGAACCAAGCCACCATGTAGAAAGTTCAGCTGCAAACAAATAACCCAGTAGAGAGATCAGCTACTACAAACAATCACCCTGTACAATCACCCAGTAGAGAGAGCAGCTAGAAGAAAGTTGTCCTGTACGAGTTCAGCTACATTTCAAGTCACCCAGTGGAGATCATATTCAAACAATTTATCTTGTAAAAAAGAAATGGCATGTAATAAATGCAAAATTTGTATACTTACTGATATAATCAAAAATGTAGTAGTTAATATTAAAAATTCTGCTTTCAATGTCTCTCTTCTTTCTCTGTAGTAAACAAAAACACAGGTTAAAACACCAAAGCCAGCCATAAAACAGCTTCAGTGTATACAAATACTAAATGAAGTGATATCTAATCCAAAAAAGCCTAGCAGTAAGAAAAGCTGTGGCCCCCAAAGAGGCCATGGTGAAAAAGATGTGAAATTCAAGGTGGTGGCCAAGAAATGGCTATGATGGTACGTTTATGGTAAAAATTTTAATGACGACAATTCAGATGAATTTAGTGCCAAGATAATTTGCACCAATATCACCTGAATTGTTATTAATTTTTTTATCATTACCCTACCATCACAGCCATTTGTTGGCTGCCACCTTGGATTTCACATCTTTTTTCATCATGGCCTTTTTGGGGGCCACACCTTTTTTACAGCTTGGCTGTTTTGGCTTAAATCTATCTATCTGTTTGTTTGTCTGTCTGTCTGTCTGCCTGTTTGTCTGCCTGTCTGTTTATCTATCTATCTATCTATCTATCTATCTATCTATCTATCTATCTATCTATCTATCTATCTATCTATCTATCTATCTATATCAGTGTTCAATTCATAACAATGGCCCAAGAACAAGGGTGCATGTACATATAAAGCAAATCACAAGGGCATGTGATACAACTGATATGCACTATACTTACTTCAAGCTAATAGCCTGAGGTGAGCAACCAATCACCTTAGATAGATGAATAGATCTTCGGCTGTTATACATACACTGACCTTGTGCATTGACCTCCAAATGTAGAAAAATCAAAGTACAACACATTTCTATGACACAGCTACTCTTCATTTTCAGTAACATTCCTGTATAGCTGTGCTCTCTCTTTCTCTTACTATATGTACAGCTATGTACGAATATATATATATATGTATGTATATATTTATAGACTAATTCCAATATAGTACACAAAGCATAAATTAGGACTGACAACTGCAGCTGCTAGTAGTCACTTAGGTTAAATATTTTGAATCCAGTTAATGTTACTGTAATAGAGGCCAAGATCTGGAGAATTGATAATGCTATAACTGCTCTTACAGTCTTTACATTTTCTAGGACTTCATGTCTGTAATTAAGGTTTCTAAGTGGGTAATCATATTTGCCGCTAAGGTTTCAGAACATATATGTAGAGTATATATCCTTAATTAGTTAGTGTATAGCTATATGTGTATTATTTGTGTAGATACAGAACAAGTTTATTATGGATTGTTACCGTGTGGAGCATGAATTTCATTATGCAGTACACTGTTTCTCATGGTAAGCATCATGCAAGGCATGTTATTTTGGCCATTTACCACATGAAATTCTGCACTGACAAACCTCTAGCATTTTTCTCTTGTATAGCTGCACCTTATGACAGATGCAGCTTCACTTTTTGTTCGCATGCACTTATCAACCTTGATTAGGTACAAGAGAATGAGCTGTATCATTTTGTACATAATTATTGTTTTATGCAATATGAAAAGTAAGCATGTATTATTATGTAATTCTTTACAGCATTTCAAATATCTGGCTACCCAATCAGATGAAATCGTGAGGAAGCCACATAGTGAAAGTGTTGTAACTGAAGTTAATTAACCACTTAACACTATTGTGTTTGTTATTATACATAAATATGTAATTGTCACAAGGTACCTGTATGTATGTAACAATGTACTGTTCGTAAAAGAAATGCTAAATATTAATTAGGTTGGTCATGCGTCACTGTTCATCTCATGATCTCAAAGAAACGTTAACATATCCAAAATAATTATACACTAATACTACACCCACAAGTTTTTGTCAGAAATTTCTATTTTAATGTGGACAAAAGAATGCAAAGGAAATGACTTATGCAATTCATACAGGTCAACATTGATTTTAACTAAGCATTAATTATTTCCTGTCACTCACTGTATGCCCACATATCACATTTATTTTTAGACTTCAACAAGTTCACAACTGAAATTTGATAATATGATCAGCTAAAAACGTAGCATTTGAATCCCACACTGCCACACTGGTATATACACACATTATGATCATTTTAGTTGTGCAATACTTGGAATTAGTCTATTATGCTCCAAAATTTGCCTATTATGCTTTTTGGCATTTCCCAAAATTTTTGCCTATTATGCTTGTTTTTATGTTTTTCAGAAATGCATTATGCTTTTATTTTGTGTGTGTTTTCTTTTTGCAGAGTTCTTCATTTGATAGAATGTAAATGGAGAAGTGTCAATCAACTGCAAGTACACTGTACAAATACAGCTGTAATAGCAATAGCTTAAAATTGGGATGTGCTACAGAGTTGGTAGGCGTATTAGAGCAGGGGTGCATATCTGCTGTATAGTAAAAAAACTTTGACGGTAAAAAAGTGTGACGAAGCCCCTCTGTTGAAAAAATTGGCAGAAAAAACTTTAGCAATTGAAATAATATTCACCAAAGTTTTTACCGCCAAAATTTTTACTGTGCGGTACGTAAGGATATAAATGACAAGGTGTCAACTCATCAGTTAAGTAGTGTAGTAAGTGTATAGGTAGCTAGCGTTTTTGTTGTAGCAGTACTTTTTTTATTATTATTATTGTTACTGAGCAGACAGCACAGCTGATATGCTCAGGAAAAAAAGCAATCATAAAATGAATTTAGCTACGTAGTTACAAAGATTACAGTTATTGAGTTCCATACAATGTTTGCAGTTCCGCTGAAAAAGAGTCAATATTGTTGCTCTCAATGATGGAAGATGGTAAGTTGCTCCAATCCTTAATTAATTTGGAGAAAAAGCTCTGTTGGTATGAATAGGTAGATGAATTTGGTAGAATAAAACGATGTGGGTGATATAGTCTGGTGGATCTTGTCATTGAAATAAAATGAGGAGGAATTGACAGTGAATAATCTTGATGTATAATTTTAACTTTTGTAGCTAGCTTTACCGATCTAATGACATGGTAAGGCGCGTGCTTCGCTATCTCCTGCGATGTAGAAAACGACCGTATTTACTCTTCCAGTGAACTCCTGGACCAGTAGCAGAGGTTATCACGTATATCGAAGTATTTGGTCAAATCCATTGCGAGACGATGAACTAGCTGATGCGTGCGAATGGGAAGCAGGTCGGAAATTCTATCCCAAGGAGTGTTTAGCTACACTGAACAGTGGGACAAATTCCTAGGAAGATCTCCAAAGTCAGCTCAGTCTTTATTACGTGGTGGTACGAGCAGGCTTTCATCTTATTCTCGTCCTCGCAGACCCATTCTCCGGATGGCGCTTATCGATTAGAGATTATAAGCGAAAGAGGGGGCGCTTATAATCGATAAGCGCCACCCCGGAGAATGGGTCTGCGAGGACGAGACTACCTTTATCTCAAGTTCTAGTTACTCATAGATCCTTTACTCAATGTGCTCATGTGATAATCTAAAATGATTTGCGAAAAAAACTTTGACGAATTGAACGCTATTCGCCAAATTCCTTAAAGTTTTTTACTATACGGTATAGTCCCTCAAAAGCTATAAGGATTTTCTTGTGTGATATCTTTGTAGCTTTGTATGCAAATAACTATGTAGAAAATATTATGCATGGTTTCTGATTGATGTTCTGATTTGTAGCAATTGGTATTCAAAGGACAGCAACTGCTCAGTATAATATGTGACTTGCATTTACAGCACATGCCAAGTATACATATTGGCTTCCTGGGGACAAACACTTTGCATTATTTCCTGTCACCCACCATCCACATATCACTTTGTTTTATACTTCAATAAGTTCACAGCTAGAAATTAATTTGATTGGCTAAATTCATTTTCTCTATTAATCCCACACTGCACATTTATATTCTACGGAGGCAAACTCTGTTATACCGGCATACGTATGTGTTATGTGAAAATTCTAAATTATTGGTTAAAGAGAAGATTTATACAATTGATTACTTAATGACACTAAATTGATTTGTGCAAAATGCATTTATCAAGTCGGCATCAGGGGATCAGCCAACTTTTTGATCCAAGCAACCCTGTGTGTCTCCAGCTGTTGACCTTACTGTTGCATGTTGAGAGGCACTTTCCTCTCAGGTGTAAATGCTATTATATTTTAATGATACTTCAAAATTTCCTTAGAATATTGTAGTTAGAAACAGGAACATTACAATCTGAATATCAAATTGTGGCTGAAAAATAAATTTTCACTATTAATTACTGCTTACATTCACCACAATGACTGTGAAATTTAGCAGCCCAAGATTGGCTACTCAAAGATAGTTTAGGCATTCTGTAGATTCAGTTTCAAGAACACAAGTAGAGCTAAAATTTTTCATTGATCGTTACATGTAAAGCAGTCTACAGAATTTCAATTAAGAAACTAAGATACACGTATTTGGCACAGTTAGCTAAGACAAATGTGCTGATTCCACAACAGTTTACATACTGGTCATGATAATTGTTATCAGCAGAACTTAATGAACAAAACTATTTCATTTTTCCACACTCAAAAATCAGTCGGTCTAATAAAAGATGAAAAACGTCTTATTTTAGCAAGACAATACATCCATAAGTACAGGAGTCTAGACACGAGTTAGGGTACCATGCACTGATGCCCACAGGGTGCATGTGATCAGTACAAGAGCCCTAGCAAGAGTTACACTATTAAATTACAATACAAAAACAGCTATAGCACGCAGAAAAGTTCACTTTAGGTTTACTAGGTGATCTGAAAGATTCCTGTCTGGGGAGGCTCTAGAATTAAAATATAGCTATGTTAGACCATACAGTACTCAATAATTATCAGATGTTTTCCCTTTAAATTGTTCTTCTTATTTTTTTGCTGTTTTCATCATTGTGAAAAATGATGAAAACAGTCAAAGAGCAAAAGGAAGTAACCACGCTACTTAGTCTAGCTACAAGGCTAAATTTCTAAGGAAAAGCAATCTCTCCTAGATCTGAGCCTCTAGGCTGGAAATTGTGTACTTCAGAGCAAATGTATTGTCTATGGTGAAATGCGTAGCACCAGATCCTGTAACACCAAATTAAAATTATAGTTGTATTAAATTTATTGTATTATACTTGTATTATACTTCCATAACTGTGTTATGGAAGTATAATACAACTATTTGTACTTGTTCGTTTATAATGCAGCTGTTCTTGGGTATGTGGTCCACGATAAAGTGATGTTATTAACCTTCCACCAAAAACCAGACTAACAAATTATTGAATCTCTATAATTTCAACACAAATAACTAAGCAACTAAAATATCTAGGTCCTGTGGAAGAGATATTTTAAGTTACTGTTTGTGAAGACATTTTATTAAACTTATAGTAGTTTCTTCGAGTGAAACATTTACAAGCTCTTTGAAGGCTTGTATCTTTGTCACTGGGAAGAAATACACCTCCACCACCGCCAAATGCAGCAAAAACTGTAGGCTCAATAGGTAGTTCTGGAGCATGGTGATACTGTACATTAAATTTATTAGAAGAATCTAGCCGAAAAAATATGGTAGTGACAGCTGGAGCTGAGGGATGTATGGGCTGGCTTACCTGTCTTCTACAGCAACTTGTAGTATTCCACCTGCCTTAAACTACACTGTAGTGACATAACTGAAAACATTAAATATGAACTTGAGGGCTTTCTGTTCACTTTAAACCCTTCATGCTGCTAGACTTGGTTTTATGGCCTTCTCAAAACAGTATCGATAGGTATTAAAAAATTTGAATGATTGCCCGTGAATTTGAATTTTAGCTACTAGCTAATTTGTGAAAACTTCATTTGGGAGAGTAGCTAGGAGGCTAGAAAGACACCGCCAACAAAATATACTCAACACAAAGTACAAACTACAAAAACAAACATATACACACAAAAATTATATACATTCAAGATAACAGGCGTTACCACACAAATCGCATCGGCAACCGGCTATGCAATCCGACCTGAATCATACTATTAATACGAACTTACGAAGAGTGACTTTGAAAAGATGTGGGGATTATTTTGCACCAGACTCTACCCTTTCCAAAGGGGCAGCCATACTACTAGGTGTGGTAAAAATCCAGATTAGTTTACGTGTATGGCGTAATCCGGTTGGGCACGTGAGCCAGCATGGAACTGAAACCCACAATTGTTTATAACAATAATTCCAGGTGCCTTCTAATTGTGGCGCATTAGTGGGAATGTCTTCCATTGATCCTGCCACGACTGTTTCCTTTGTGCTCAATGGTGGTAACGTACAGCTGTCTAATATAAACCCGAACTGGACGTTGAACGAATGGATCAGATCGCAATATGGGTTGTGTGGGACTAAACTGATGTGCGGAGAGGGAGGTTGTGGATGCTGCATAGTGTCCGTATTGAGAAAAGATCCTACTACGGGGAAAGAGACTACAATATCAATTAATTCTGTAAGTTTTGATAGTGTGTGGACACAAATTACTCGTCACGTTGTGCGAATGAATATAGTAGCGAATATTCGATGGTAAATTCCACTATTTGTCCCAGCCCTAGTGACCAATGAGTAAATCTTATCCTTACATTATTTGAAAACGTGACCATTTTCTTTCAGTTTTCCAATATTTATTTTCCATCTCTGTTGTTTCCAATTTCTCAATGCGTATTTATGATGCATCTTTCCTACCACACGAAGCAGTTAAGAAGTGATATAACACTCCATTATGGCTCCCATTTCCTGTTACATCTGAATCAACCTTGTGTGATGTCACCATTATACAAATGCTTTATTAGTTATATATTTACTATCACCTTCACATGATGCTAACTCAATAACTACCTGGATATCATAGTTGTAGTTAGCATGTTCTATGCTAGCGTTTTTCGGCCAGCTGTGGGCACATGTCTGGGAAAACTGTATGTCTGCATGTCTGTCCACAGACCCACATCAACAAACAAGCTTTGAGCTACAGAAAATAACCTGAATGAAGGCTGTTTACGCATAGTATTTATGTACACACTACGTATATAATTTGCCCAGTTGTAATATGCAAAAAGAGTCAATGCAGTGCTTGGTCAAACATTGCAAATGTGACAGGACTGTATGAGGACTTCATAAAAGCCATAGCTTACAGGATGTACATTTCAGTATTGACATGCTCTTTCTCCATTACATTATTTGTTTCCAGGTTCAGAGCAGTCCTGACATAGTTTGTTTGCTGTTTGAGACTGCACATGTCATAATGCCAGAGATTTTTTGTGATTGGCATAGTCACCTGGGATGGCATGATATCAATTTGAATTCTACACTGTAGCCTACCACCCGATTGTCACTTTTTTCTCTCTCTCTATGTAACAGCAAACGTCCTGACTTCAACATATTCGGGAATGATGACGCTCTGATGTGTTTTTTCATCATCATATACCATTTGCTGATCCCTACGTATTTGACAATGTGTGCAGTAAGTGTTCGATTTGCATATTCCTACTATCACATATTCCTACTATCACATATTCCTACTATCACATATTCCTACTATCACATATTCCTACTATCACTGTTAAATTTGATTGGTTAGTTACTGTATATAGTGACTTTCAACTGCCTGTTTTTAATTTTAACAATGTTCATCTATAGGACATGTGTAATTGTATCATGTCCTAGATAGGGCTGGGAGATTAAATCGATTGTGGGATTAATCGTGGTTGTCTGTGAACATCGTGATGTTGATACGTACTATAAATAATCGTGATGTTGTGACATCACATGTAAATGTATTGTAAATTCAAAATAATGGCACAGATTGTTGTGGAAGAGCATGATCCACAGAACAAGCCTACACTTCTGAGACTGTTCATTACGTGAATAATTCTTACTACATAGTTAAAAGCTTACTTGTTAGAAATTCCAAGGACACTATGATTCATCTGGTGTTTGTATGCTAAACAGTTGTACACAATTTCATCATGTATCGTTAGAATAAATAATTATGTATGAAGTAGCGCATACAGTGCTATCGATCCATATAAAGTTGTAACATTGTGATAGTTATCACAATCGTGATATGTTGCATCCTACAATTGTGAGGGTAAGAAAATGTCACAGTATAGAAATAGTTACCCTATAATTAATTGTGTCATGTCTTCTTTCCAGTGCTTGTGTCCGTTGTACTCAGTTGAGGGATGGAAGATTACTACTGTTGAAGGAATTGGCAGGTAGGTGTTCTATTTGTGCGTAAGTATGTACATATTAACTATTTGAATGTGTACGTATCATATATACAGTACGTACTACATATGTATGTGTGTATATTCATGTACATAAAATAACAACAATGAGGTGCAATAAAAGGAACTTTTATGTGCTATTGTGTAAGGTTATTGTACATATATCCTATCACATACGAACATGTGTGTCATAACAAACTGTCACAGTGTACGTTTACCATAACACACGTATTGACAACTTTTTTCTTGGGTTGTTGTATCCATTTGTAATCAACCATAATTTTGCCATTTATTCATTGCCAACAAATCACAATACACATGTACATAAATTAGAGCACTGATAAAACAATTCCACAAGATTGGAAAATCTAGATGTGTTTCTTCATTGCATCATTAAACTTAAACGTAAATGGGTCACATTTTTTACAAAGCTTGTCAAAGTAGTCCAATGAAGTTTGTTAGTTTGGTGGTTAGTGAAGTTAGCCAAGACTGGTATGTTGCCAGTTTAGAGGACATTGTGCAGCCAGAGGATGTCGTGACTATTACTATACAATGATACAAAAAAGTACAGGGCAGATTTTATTATCATAGCAATGCCTAAATGACTGTTCAATTAGAGTGTTTGTCAACGGTGTATGCTCTATTAGGTAGTTACTGGACAAAAGTTTCTATGTTAATGCTTTACTGTTTATTTTGTCATACTACTGTAATACCCATGAATTGTTTGTGGTACGTAAGTTTCACAGTTTTACAGTTAAGGTACCGTATCTTATGAAAATTTATGTGTGAGCCATGAGTGAAAACACATGCAGCAAAGAAATGACCGTGACGTTTAGTCTTGATGCTAGTGTTATACATATGAGGATATCATATCTACTAGTACAAGCATGTATGGTGTTCACTGTATCAGTTACATACCTTGATAATCATCTATCTTATTTACTGCCTTAGTTTTACTGACATGATTTCCTGAGTTAATAGTACAATTGGTACTTATGTACATTAGATAGTCAGTTAGTTGAATTTTGTAACATGTGTTTTGGGTTGTACTGAAGGTACTTTTGTACTTAACCAGGTACCTACCATGAAGGTATTGTGAGGCTTGTTTCTGGTCAATATTTTATGTGAGAAAGTACATATGTACCAGTCTCCTTGACCTCTGTACTGTATGACGTAGCAGTCTATCATATATACCTGTATGTACATACGTATGCCATCTATTGTACAGTTCTCGTGATGGTTATCACCCAATACAAGAAAGGCTGGCACAGTACAATGGTAGTCAGTGTGGATATTGCACTCCAGGGATGGTGATGAACATGTACAGGTGAGGTGTATAGTTAGTGTAAATCATTTTGCGATGTCAGTACATTTATAGTCTCCTTAAGGAGAAACCCACTCCTACCAAGCAGCAAATTGAAGACAGTTTTGATGGTAACATCTGCAGATGTACAGGTTAGTAAGTGGGGCTATATTAAAATATCTATAGAAAATGTTTTTGAAAGCTGAGTTTAGCACTATGCCTTACACTCAGTGATGATCTCTTTCTCTAATGTGGCATTTACATAGTATTGTACAGTAGTTTGCAGTAGTGCGTATATGTACGTGTACAGGCTTTTATATTGCAATACCAAACCATACATAGGCTTTATTCACAACATCGAGGAAGCCATTCCAATAATGAATTCATAATTAGCCAGCTAACAAAATAGACTTTATCAATCTCTTAAAGTGTAGTTCACTGGTTTCCTGACCATAACTCATAAGGAATAACTGTCCCTATGAGTCTTGCTATGCTCCATAGCTTACTGCCCCTTTATACTGTAACAAGAATGATGTTTGCTGGATTTTTTCAAAGAATCTGTTAACTCCTACTCCACTCCGTTCAACTTACTACATACAACACCATCTCAATTGAGTGACATCATACAAAGTATTGGTTGGTATCGGGTATACGTAGCTTTACTGATACAAGTCCAATACTGATAATACAGGCTGTGAACCGTTTTGCCCATGCGGGAAAAACAAACATTCATACTAACAGACAAAAATGCATATTTTCTAAAAGAATTGTAATTTCAGGAAACCACATGCATACCTACAGCTGGCCTGCGGCTGGCTGTGGGCACACATCTGATTTAAGTGTGGAATTGCACTTGTTGTATGTAGGATAGTAGGAATTGATACATGCGTGTATTAGCCAACTAGTATTAAAGTTGCATCACACGTTTTGTATTACAGTGTCAGTGGTAGGCTGGTCAAGTAAAATGCATGTGTTTAGTGGTGATGTTGGGTATTTATGTTTGTGACTTTAAATTTGTATCCCTGCATGTGAATACGTATGAGATTTAGTATGTATTTTTGTGATATGACATAATTGTGACTTATTCAGGATATAGACCTATACTTGAAGCTATGAAAACATTTGCTGTGGACGCTGATCCAAAGAAAGGAAAGAAATGTATTGATATCGAGGTTAGTAACATGTGTATCTATAATACTGCTCAGATGTAATGTTGTCTCGCACAAGGACGAGTGACTAAAGCTTACTAATTAAAGGGTGTGGTACCAATTTCGCTGGTGATTATTCATCGCAAACAAAATGGAAAAGATACTCGCGAGTGAAACGGGTCTTACACCCTTTAATTAGCAAGCTTTTAATTGCTCTCACATGTACAAGACAAAGTTACATCTGAGCAGTACTACACTGTACCATGTATCAAGGTTTAAGCACATGACCCAGTGCACAATGGGGGATCAGATATTTTATAATCTGGGTTGACTTACAAAGAGTGACTCAGATGACCTGATCCAGTTTTCATTGGTTACAGTATATGTCGCTTGACGGTGTAAATTCTCAAGGTGCTTAGAAAAAGATTGTTGTCAGTGAGTATAACTTCCACCATCTCTAAATTCTACTAAGTCGCTAACTGAGCTTTTTACTCTAAAGACAGAGAAACACAATAGTGATTACAGTTTTATTTTGCTGAGTGCTTACATATTGTTGCACTACGTAGTCTAGTGCTCCTGATAATGTACAATTTGGCCAATGTCTGACCATAATTGTATTTGGACATAATGTCCTATCAAAGGAACCCAAAAAGCCCAGGGTGTGCATATTTGGTTTACTGTTTACTTTACTACTAATAGCTGTCTCTTGGTTGCTAGGAGATTAAACATTCAAGCCACCCAAGTGAGTGACCACTAATGTACCAATGCCAACCTCTCTGCTGTACAGAAACCTCACAAAATCACTTGTAATAGTATCTCAGACATAAAAGAATGTCTCTGCTGTACAGAAACCTCACAAAATCACTTGTAATAGTATCTCAGACATAAAAGAATGTCTATCCTCAGCACAACAAAGGGAATGCCTACTGCCAGAGTGCCTTACATCAGAGAATGCTTACTACAGTGTTATAGGTCACTTGTGTCCTTACAAAGTATGCATTTGTCCGGACAGGTTTGGATTTGTCAGGACATTTTGTCCTGACACTTAAGAATTCTTATCGGGAGCACTGTAGTCGTATAAGTTATATAAGGCACTCTCTACCAGAGCGGACCGTATCTAGATTTAGTTGATGTCAGATCAAAGTCAAAGTTGTTCAGACATGACCTGAAGTATGTAGTATAACAATGAATGGTCTGGAGAATGAACCCAGGAATAATTTTATATGCTGGGTTGATAAGTTGTGATTATACACTTGATAAACTTTATGATAATACGTACTATACATACTATACATGCTGTAAACTGTGCCCATAGTCTAATTATATTGGACAAGGAATTACAGCTATAGTACTTGTATCACCTGCACATACATGTAAAATTGTTTTAAATTGTTACTATATGGTTAGCTATCTACTAAGATCACCATTTGTGTTAAAGTTGTGTTGTTAGTAGCTAGATCTGTACTGGAATTTTGAACAGGGACAGAGGAAACCTTATGTGCATGAATATGCTCTGATTGAAATTAGTAAGGAATTGATGAACATAATTACTAGTATATTAAGAAATCTAAATCTAAAAATGAAGTAGGGATCCAAGCGATAAAAAAGTAGTGAAACAAGAGATGAATGATGGTAGCTATTACAGCATAGCACAGTGAGAAATCCTTACTTTGGCATTGAACACAAAATAATTGTTATACCATGCCAAAGTAGGGATTTAACACTGAGCTATGCTGTAATAGCTACCATTGTTCATCTCTTGTTTCCTACTTTTTATCACTTAGATCTCTACTTTATTTTTAAATTTATAATTTTTAATATACTAGTTTGTTTAGTTTTTTTTTTGTTAAGGCATACAACTAGCTATAAACATGTGACTGTTCTATTAGGGTGACTGCTCTAGTCAGCCTGCGAAGAAGTGTGCTTGTCCAAAAAGGGGTACTCCATGATAGGTCACAAGATCACACCCAATCTTTATTCTACTATTATCGATCTATCGATCAAGATCACAATAACCATGTCCCTTTTACGCTAGCTGTATTTGTGACCACACACCTTCAAGTTGGTAGGCTGATTCGAGATACTCCAGTTTAATAATCGATTGAAACCATGCAGTAGCGTAGTCAAGCACCTTAAATAGTTTTGTGGCGTCTATTATGCTGTTTAAAGAAAGTGTTGATATGGAAAATTAACGCCTTGATATGGTTTTGTTGGATGAAGAAGAAGACAAGCAGCCTGATTGAAGATAAAAGAAAAGACAAGGTACACAGGGTACACACTTGTCGGAACCCCAAAAGGTACATCCCACTGGTGGGTTTGTTGTTGTGGAGTAAAATGGTGACCGTGTGCTGCTTTGTTTAGGCTCTAGGCTTGGGACTGTGGTCAGGCAGTGAGTGAGATGAAATTTCGAGTTAGATGATTTTTTTTAAATTCTATATCCAGTTACCAGTAAGCGTTTTCTTGTTTTTAATGCTACATTTGATGTTAGATGGACTAATATTATTCTGTAAAGGTGATTTTTGTCGCGTAAGAAGTTTCTAAGCTGGTTTTTAAAGGCGGTATTTTTGGCAGCATGCGTCACTTTTGATGCAAACCCTATTTAAACAGTACTACTGTACTGTTTGATATAATCAGACATTTTTTAAAGTCCATTAGAGAGTGTGTGAACATGAGTAGAGTTGCGAAGAACATACACTTTGCTGAATGGTGTAGGTTCAATTCCCTAATCTGACTTTTTTTTCAGATGTTTTAGCTTAGACGCACCTCTTCGATTGCTCTATTAGTGTAGATGACTGCTCTGTTAGAGTTTATCAACCTTTTTAGTGGTAAATGGTTGACTGGTTTTGAGCTAACTGGTTTATAAATGTCCAATGGCTGACCATCATAATCTGTTCTGCACTCTATAGTCTGCAGCAGTGCCATATACAAATTATGGCACTGGTGGTATCTTTGAACTACCCATGTAAAGTGATACATAAGGCTAACAACGTGGATGACTGGCCAAGTAAAGGTGCCATAAAGCAAGCGTTCACACACATATGTATACGTTCATAATATTGTGCAAGTCTATCTCCCTTCAGATAACTCACCGTGATGTTTTGTGGAGCAACAGCTTATAAACTCACAGTTAGAAAGACAACAGGTACACACGTACATATATCAGGGTTCTACTGATTATTTCTCAGAGAAACCTGCCAAAAATTATATATATATCTCCATGTTATCCAAGAGGGTGGTAACTTTAAATTTTGTAAACCGTATTTATAGTCCATCCTAGTATAATTGATTGTGGGATTTAGTTTATGTGATAAAACCACACATTATGTAGTTTTTTGAACTTGTTGGAGCAACCATAGCCTACCACTGCTACTAGTATTTTAAATTTTAGAAATAAAGTAGGGATCTGTACAATATGAAGTATTGAAACAAGAAATGAATGATGATATTGCAGCACAGCTCAATGGGAAAGCCCCTACTTTGGCATTGAGCAAAATAATTGTTATAGCTAACGAGCCAAAGTAGGGACTTTCCTGTGTTGTAACACCATCATTCATCTCTTGTTTCACTACTTTTTATTGCATAGATCCTTACTTCATTTTTTAATTTTTAAAATACTAGTTTGTTTAGTTTGTTGCTGCTAGCTACAATTTAACTTGTGACTGTTCGAATAGAATATCATACATGACTCTTGTATTAGAGTGACTGTTGTATTAGAGTATATCAGAGTCAACTAAGAGGTATGCTAGCTAGACCAATAAGGGGTGAGGTCATCTTGTTTACTGTTAAATAAACAGCTAGATTGTTAAGAGGTGTGGTCCCCATACTCTATTGCTACTAGTTCACCTAGATCTTTAATTAATGGGTGTGGTCACGAACCTATTGCTAATGGGATCCCAATCGCAAATTTGCAGATATCCAGCTAGTCTAGTACCCAGACTGAAGTGCTTCTGAAATCCGGCTCTAAAATAATTTTGTGGCATCTGTGTATGTTGCTTAAAGGAAGTGTTGATATGGAAAATTAACACCTCGATATGGTTTCATTGGATGAAGAAGTAGACAAGCGGCCTGATTGAAAATAAAATAAAAGAGAAGACAAGTCGCAGAGGGCCTACACTTGTCGGAACTCCAAAAGGCATATCTCACTGGTGAGCTTGTTATTGTTGCGTAAAATGGTGGCCATGTGCTACATTGTTTGGCCTTGTGACTGGTCAGTGAGGCAGGCAGTGTGTGTGTTTTTTTTTAATTCTATATCCAGTCAGCTGTAAGTGTTTTGTTATATTTAATGCTGTTTTATATAGTGTTCCACCGATAATCGGATTGGTATCGTATCAGAGCCGATATTGGGCTTTGGTATCGATTGGTATCGGATATTTAGACATTCCGGTACCAATCAATACCCACTGGTGCCAATTGTCATCATCATAACTATCATCATAAATACTATGCTAGTAAAACGTGAGGTATAAAAGGCTAGAAATAGTGTTAAGCATTATTCTAGCACGAAAGGTACAGGAATTGCTTTGTTAAACATTGAGTAACTGCTACTTACTATGTTTGCATGAAAAAGATCAAAATACTCTAATAGAACAGTCACTGCACAAAACATTCTAATAGAGCAGTCACACATAGCTAACTTGAGATGTGTGTAAATTGTATGGCAATTATTGGTATCAGTATCTGTATCAGTGAAAATTTATTCCTAGGTATCGGTGTTGGATCAGTAGGTATTTTTCTGTATCGGTGGAACCCTAGTTTTATATACTATATGGCATTCCATAAAGGTGATTGTCGTCGCCTAAAATGTTTCTAGGATGATTTTTAAGAAGAATTTTGGGCAGCATGCAAAATTTTATAGGCAATTCATACTTTACCCATTGACGGCCAATTTATCCAGGACCCCTGGCCGATTTGCCTAATCACATCGAACTAACCGTCCAGTACACAGAACTACTTAGTAACCATATATCTAAATACTCGCTATAAACTGAGGAGGTCGACTGTACTGTTTTTGTTTACATAACAGTAACTGCAATGAAGTTATCAAACAACAAAGTCTAAACTTTGGTAAAAACCAGCCCAAATAAACAACGGAATTCCTACTAGTTACAGCATTCACTAAGGTGTATTACACTACAAAGAACTATTCTATACAGTTTCTTTACAGTGCGATCCATTCTACAGCCAGTTTCTTAGTGATTTGTCCCATTTCTACTGTTGCACATACATATCTTCACTTGTGTCCACCATGCCATGTCTGGGATAAAGCAGCCAACTGGGGACTTTACCTGCCTCCATCGATGTATAGTACTTTCTTTGTTATCAGCTACTAGGTTTTAATTCGAAGAACAGTTTAATTTGTCTATTAAAACAGGTTACACTTTATACTATTGCATAACAAATGTGTACTAGTCAGGGAAGGATCCGGTTTTCCCAAAAATTGGACCTTTATGGGCATGTCCGTTTCAGTACTAGTGCATCTTGCTATAAAACACATTTACAAGTTATAGCGAGGTTCTATGAGTGAGTTATGATGCCATGCCACCACATGGCGGCAGTGCCATTAATGGCTTAAACAGCAAAAGTTTTAACAGTTTCACACACTGTTTATGTACAATTTAATCACTACACGATGCAGCAGTTTTGTGGCTTAGTATTACATGGTGGTATACAGTGTCAGGAACGGATTCAAAGTTTTAAAATGGGCTTCCACTCTGGAGCCTAGTAGAAAATGGGCTTATATAATAAAAATACACCAATAAAAAATGGGCTTATTTAAAATGGGCTTATTTTAAAATGGGTTTCCACTCTGGAGCCTAGTTACGTACATACGATAAACATTGTCTTGTAAGTGATTGATTAAAAAACGAGCTGATTAAAAAGCGTGCTTCCCATTAACACTCGCGATTATTCTTCTCGTTTTGTTTAGGACGAATACTCCCAGTGAAATGGGTACCATTCCCTTTAATTGTCTTTTTTTTATTGCTCACACTCTCGCAAGATGAAGTTACATTTGAGCGGTACCGTAGTAGTAATATTTCTTATTAAATGATCACTCTTTAACAATATTTTAACACTTAAACCCACAAAGAACTTTTAGGACTACGTGTTTACACAATATGGGCACGCATGGCAACATTAGTTGGGTTAATTCTTGTATAGCCTAAAACTACACATTGATCTAAAATCTGTTTACTGGGCTACTTGGAGAAGGTTAAATGAACACTGTAACTACAGTATAGCAACGTACTTGTTATGAAGTGATGAACAACACGACTTTGTGTTTCAAAATTCTTGCCATGTGTTTAATTTCAATTAATTGTATGTTTACTCAAGTGAGTCATGTAAGGCCTGATAGAAATTTAATGGCAAAGCAACCGAAACTTGTTAGAAGGTGATAGAAGCAACGACCACCAAGTTACGTATGGATAATTTTATAAAGGTACATACGTATGTATGTAAAGAGGTTGCATGATTCCTTTCCAAAATTATTTTTTTGCACAGCTGTTTTTGACCTCATTCATCAGTCCTATGGTTACACAATTAATTTCATTCTATACTCGTGATGTAACAAGGATTAAAATGATACCTAGGGTTTTACCCTAATGCTAAACGATGACATTTTAAAATCTTTGTGCAAGGCATGCATATTTATTTACAGTTTTCTGGGCTATGCGGGTTTACGAGTTAAATGATAATTTCTTTTTTGAAGTACTTATTGCTTATGAAGATGCTGGGGTGGCAGATTCAAGTGATTTTGCAGTAAGGAGAGATAAATGAGAGTTTTGCCACTATAAGTGAGTACTGTGTTTCTTTCAGTGATAAACTGAATTTGGTTTACTGAGTTGAAAAACTTGTCAGCAATTCATCAAGTGATTTTAAGGCTCCTCCAAAAAGGAGGATTCCATGAACCCCTCCCCCAAATCTGCTTTTGGGTATGGGGAAAATGGCATAGTGGTGATATTCAGTGTTGCTTGTTAAAATTCATGTACTGTTTTTAACTGGCATCAGCAGTTCATACAGTACCACTCTAACGCAACCCCATCTCGCGAAAGTGTCAGCGATTAAAAAAAACTCGCTGATTAAGGGGCGTGGTCCCCATTTCGCTCACGAGTATTCTTCCCGTTTGGTTTGGGATGAATACTTGTGAGAGAAATGGATGCCATGCCCCTCAATTAGCTTAATCACTTACACTCTTGTGGATGGCGTTGTGTTTGAGCAGAACCATACATATCTCCTTTAATGTGTTTTGTTAGAAAGGTACATTGATATAAACTATGCTAGTCTTTGCTGAGATATTGTACATGCGTAGTCACAACTGTGGTAGTCAATACTCTTGGTTAGAAATTTGAAAGTAGTTTCCAGCCTTACGTATATGCAAACACAATGACAATACAAGAGTGTGCTTCACATGGCCTCATGTATGAACTGCACACGTTCACGCATGTTGGCCTCATGTACTTATATGCAACTGCATATTGGCAAGTGTGAACTACGTACAATAACATGGCCTCATGCATGGTGTATCCACCAGCGTGCCTCTCTACTCAATTACATGTGTAGTTACGTGTGTATGTAGCTAACGTGTGCATGTTATCTGTGGCTTGTAAAAGCTGTAAGACTACAGTGATAAATTATAACGTTTGTTGTGCCACAGTGCAGGGCTAGCTACTGTATTTTGATTTCTCTTTGTTTACATAGGACGTTTTTTATGCTTTGGTTGTGGTTAGTATTGCCAGCTATGTATAGTTGCTCCCTAAATAGATTATACCTTGCTACAGTAGGCAAGGCACTATTATACATGTATCAAGTACATTATTTTTATGTACGTATGATGTGTAGAATATATTTGAGCCTAAACAACCAACTGACATCATGTGACATGTGAACACTGTGTGACTGACTGATGAAAATGCTTTGATTTACTGTTGGGAATTGGTACTGCTTGTAATGTACAGGGACGTAGTGATAACTACAGCACAATGTAATACAGTTCACAGCTGTTAGCTTTAAATTCAGTTCTCGATATCTGGATTGCTATTTGAGTCACGATCGTCCCAAGCAGTGAAATCCTACAGTGAATGAATAAAAGTGAAATGAAGCCTGTATTACATTTCTGCACTGGTAAACTTTGCTCTGTAGTAGTTTCTTTTCGGTGGACTGAAATACGGGTGTGGTAACTTTATTCAGACTTTGTGAATTACCTTCTCTTCGAATTTTACAGACATTAAACAACTGAAAAACAATGGTGCAAGCTTCGTAGACTACCTATCCCTTCAAGTTGAAAGAGGCAAGTCCCTTACACATGAAAACAAAAATAAAGAGCAGCTTTGAGGCTTTGTCGAGAGAATTTGCAGGAAAAAAACAACATGATAGTTGTAGTTTGGAAGATACTTGTATTAATGATAGTGGTATTGTGCACTGCTTTTAGGCTAAATTTATACTAGCACCATTGTCATTAGCTGTTAACTAAGAGATACAACACATCTAGAAATAATTTTTTTAAACTAAACCCACAATCATACATACCAGACAACTTTATAAAAGAATTAGGGTGTATTAGTGTAGTCAACAAAAACCATATATCAAAAGAAAGTTTTTTTTTTGGAAAAGGTCACACATTAATTTGGAGGCCTTTGAAAAGTGTTGTAGTTTTGTTGATTGTAATAATTGAAGGAGTCAGTAGATAAAGGGGACACATGCCATTTTAGGCTTTCCGTTAAAATTATAGTTGCTTGTTTAATACTGTTGTCACTAAGTAAACAACTTAAAAAATTTCATGATAGTCTCAAATTTTTTTTGCAAATATTCCAATAATTATGTCCAAAATTCTGGTTAATGCCCACTATGTGGTCATCTAAATGTTCAAATGGCACTTGTTCCGTTTTGCCACTGGCCCCTTCAAGTATACTGCATGAAATCTTAAGTTAAGTACAATGCTGTCAACATACCTGATTGTTCTTTATTTTCAGTCTATAGATAGCATGTATAAGAAATTTTAAGTTCGATTAGGGATCATACGTTGAACAAAAAAATTATGAAAACAAGGGAAGTTGCCTACACTTGAAGTTTAATCCCTACTCCAGTCTATACTCATAACTGAAGTAGGGATTAAATATATAGTAGAATATTTGCAGTTGTACCTTACTTTTTTGTTCTATGATCCCTAATCAAACTTGAAATTGCAAAATTTTCCTTATATATTTTTAATGACTGTATTGTGACTGGTGAACCCAGCCATATATGGTGAACCCAGTCATATATGGAGCCACACCTATATAGTAACATGTGTTTTAGCAGTCTGAAGGCATGCAGGAAGTGCCACCTGCATTGCTCTGTGTACACCAAAATGCAGAACCACGCCTGCTTATCGACAAATGTGCGTTGTTTATATGCACTGCTAAATGCTTTGAACACGCGCCACCATACTTTCGTCCAACACAAAAGTTTAATCGTGAATAAATTTGTCTGTACTCTACCACTAAAGTTTTGTCAAAACTTCCCCCCTACAAATAAAGATAGGAGACCTATGTACACACCTGTATACGTGTATGTGCGTATGTATTTGTGAGTCTGGTTTGTTTGAGATAAAACTTATGCATAAAGAATAGTCTTTATACTGCTTTCCATTAGAGTCGATTATGACAGTATTTTTTATTTTATTAATTTTTTTTACGTACGTAGTCCAACTTTTGTATCAACCCATAAAAGTGATGACTATCCTCTTATGATAGCAACATTGTCATTAGCTAAGAGAAATAATTTCTTTTAAAAACTAAAACCCACAATCTTACATTCCAGACAACAGTATAAAATGATCAGGGTGACTCAACATTGTCAGCCTATAATTATACATTGATTAAAAGTGTGTTTTTTTTTTTTTTGGAAAAGGTCAAACATTAATTTGGAGACCTTTGAAAGTCTTGTATGTGCTAATAGCATTTAATTTATTAACTTTTGTAACCCTTCGAGGTCCAAATTAATTTTCAAGTATGAATGGGTGCATAACTTGTGTGTTATATGGAAAGCAGTGATCTTCTGTGAAATGGAGACAAATTGGCATGGTAATTTCATAGACTACAGTAATATTTGAAACAAAGTTTATTGTTGTTCAGTATACCTTTACAGCTGATTGTGACACGAGAAATTTGACATTCACAGAAACAAGCCCAATTAAATACCAATCTTCACTGAGAAAAAAATTAACAGCTTTTTCCGGTACTTTACATGAACTTCCCACTAGCATTAAAGAAACGGTCTTGTAATATAATGTACCTTGCGTCAGAATTTTTCACTGCATACAACCAGCAACTTATTTTTCAGACATTAACATACGAAATTTACAATGGTACGCAAGTAGGTTCACCAAAGTTTCTAATCACTGCCACTTACAAAAGCGTGCAAACACGTATCCGGTCAATTATCATTCAAGTGTCTGAAATCAGAATGCTGCCAGATTGTGAAAGAAGATACAACAAACTGTTCACCACAGTAGCACAGACGTTCTGTTGCTATAGTGTTGAAAAAGATAACAGAATGTATGTTAGGTAAACTTGCAATATCTACATTCCATTCATATTACTTTAAGTGATTGTTTACTACACACAACGCCTCTGCTGAAGTGTATGGTACAACCTAACTGTCTTGCCAGTTAGGGACAGACGAGCACATGGATGAGTTCTAATTGTCAAGGTGGTTGAAGCCAAGACCAATGCAATGACTATTGAGTTTAGTGGGTTTAATAAGCCGTTATTTTATTTATTTTAAAGTCATACACAACTGAATCCACCCAACTAACTAAAGAATGTTTCTGTAATAGTAGATCATTATAGCCTTCCATAATGACGGATATGTTGATAGTGGTAGTAGTTAACTCCAAGTGTGGTTTTTGGATGTATCAATAAAAGTTCATGCCCATACGTGTGAAAGTAAAAAGTCAGCGAATTTTATTCTTCGTAAAATTCAAAATTCACTGCTTAAATATCATTGGCTATTCATTGCACATGCGTAGCATACTTAGTTACAAACAACCAACCTTAAATAATATTATCTTATAGTTAGAGACCAACCATTTTAGAGACACACACCATTTCTAAGAACAAGTCTCCACCATTAGTTTTATGGAAGAAACTGCCCAAAAATTTTAATTTAGAAAATGTACGTATTTACTGAACGTCACAATAACTATTAATATTTCTATTACACTGCATTTGTACTACTTCTTGAAGTAAGTAATTGTGGGATTGGGTTTATTATATTACTAGTTGATGTTCTGCTTACTTATAAATGCAGGCACCTAGGTAATACTATCCCCTACTCTATTTTGATATGTATTTAGTATATTAATGGCATTATTTAATATAATTATAAGACTTTCAGTATTTATTGTACAGTAATTCCATGTATTTCCAAGTGGTATAACTTACGTACATATGTGACCTAATTTTAGGAACCCGTCGATCTACGTGCAATAGTATTTTTGTAATAAAATGCATTCAAGTACAATGGGTAAAAAATGCAAGCTTCAGAAAAATTTCCACAAGTTTTTATCGCCTTGCTGGTCGGTGAACTGACACTCCAGTGGATAAATTCTGGGCATTATCGTGTTCCCCCATTCATAGGGAGTTCAAAAATCCTCGTTTCATCTTTATACACATGGTGGGTTTCTGAGTTACGGACATTTCTTTATGTTGCGATGATGAAAGAATTTACGACGATTTTTCTTCGCCTTCCTTCCGGATCACAGAAGAATACCTTTGGCAAAAACTAGCCCTTGGTGGATTCAGAAATTCATGGCGAATACAATGAGCAAAGAGCCAACTCTGTATGCCGTTGTATCAATAAGTCATGGTGGTTTATGTAAGCGCCTGTAGATTATCTTCTTGATGCCTTCTGTATATAATGATTGATTGACTTGTCCGGGTGTCTACTGCTGTAGTTCCCACATTGCTTATCTTATGAAGCTGAAACTTAGCCAATCCATTCCTCTGTCCCTGTGGACAACAAAGAACCAATAAATGAATTTTGATAAATGTGCATATATCGACAGTTTTCTAAAACTAGGTCACATATTCTCCTGTTGGTCTACTGCAAGCGAAACAAAGATTTTTGAATTCCTCTGAATTAGCAAGCAAAATGATATCCAGCCTTTTCCTATCTTCACAAAAAGCTAGGGCTCTCATGATACATTGATAATATCGATTAATCATTTGAAAAAAGTATAATCGATTTATTTGTAATTGATTAATCACGTATGTATACATATGTCATCAATAATTATTCTAAACGAAAAACCTTTTTGTACAAATACCTCTCCATATTATTCCATAAAGTATTACATTATGAGAAGCCATACAACCACGCATGTAAGTACTGCTACTAGTATTAAAATATTCTTACCCATATCTTCTGAAAGCAGTAGCTGAGAATATCCTTGTCTCGCCATTTATTAACAGTATCCATGACAGATCCTGAGCTCTATAACATGCCATATTGTAAGTGCTGACAACGACTGCTAGTATTGCCAGCTAAACTAATCGTAACCTAGCTACCTATCAAGTATTATTCTGGGTGATGCGTAGACTACCACTACTATACTGTGTACAGTATTAAGTGTTGTTGATGCTATATGCATGGTGTTCATTACATTTAGAGTAATCGATGATTAATTTTGAAACTGAGAGCCCTACAAAGAACATTTATACGGAAATATTTTACACATTCCAATCAATGCTTTATATTGTAGAATTAAGCTTGTTTGATTATTTATCTGAGATTTTTGCAGTTCCGATTACATATTATACTGCAAACGATTAATAAATCCTGATAAGTTTACCAAGTAAGATCGATATTTTGGTTAAGGATTTATAATGTGGCTTATGCTCCAAAAAGTTTAACTACCTAAACTAAATCCCACAATCAATTGTTATGAATGGGAATATAAATACATAGGTTTACTTTGGAATGCTGTGCAGATGTAATCAGATATCCTAGCGTAGATATAATTTTTGTAAAGTGTTTCTGACAAACGCTCAGAAAACTTGTTCTGATATAATATGTTTGAAGTGGTATGCCTGTGTCATATAGCTGTGCAGTTGAGATATCATTGTATAGTAGGGACCACAAAGGTGTGAGCATGGCTCACGAAATATCATTACCCAAAAACCAGCCTCACTTTTCCCAGAGATGATGAAGCAGTATTGGTTAGGTAAAACCAAGAGTTTATAATGTGTTAGGGGTATAAAACTTCGCTATACCCAATGAAAAATGAGCCAGTAAAGTAGCCCATATACCTTTGTGTCCTCTCGTAAATCTGACCGCTATTGATTTCCCAGGTTTAACACCTTCTTAGTTTGTTCGGGTGATCCGCATTGAATCCCTAAGCCAAGCCTTTGAAGATCTCACCCGTGGTCTCTGTTTTCATTGGCCAACTCACATACATAGCTTTAAGATGTAGAGCTTTCGTTAGAGCTGCAGTTGTTTAGGTTGGGACCGATTCTCTAGCTTCTCCCAGGCAGCTTTCAGTTCCTTCAGGTTGCATAGTACGTACGTAGGGTAATGGCAGGTCTATGGCTAACACAATAATCACAAGAGTGTGATCTCTCCTTGCTACTTATGAATTTTCTTCGAGCATCTGTGGTTCCTTTGCTTGGAAATTCCTTAGTTTCACCGACTGTACACCAAAGATTTGTCTTTTGTTAATGTCATCCAGCAGTATGCCTTCCACTTTGCAGAAATAATAGACAATATATACGTAACAGTTTTCATTTCCATCATTTAGCTCAGTTAGTCTCAGTTAGTCTCGATTCTCATTTCTTTTATAAGTCAGTTAGCACAGCACTGGGGTGATAGCAAGAATATGATGATGGGCATGAATACTGTGGCAAACAGTAACACAGCATAGTCTCCAATCTGGGCACCATATTACATGTTACAGCCAAATTAAATGGACACGTTATTGTTTACTGTACTCCATGCCGTGTAGCAGACAAAATGTTGGTTGAAAATTGGTTGGAATGGCTACTTTGTTTGTAAGTACGTACGTATGTGTGTTGCTAAAGGAAATACAAGTATGTGCGTATAGAACAGCAAACAAACATATAACATGTAATCATGCATGCAACAAACGTATAATCATGTAAACATGTTACTAAAGTTAAGCATAGGAAAACGACTAGTGACTTACCCACCAGTTAAAGTAACTAACTACACTGGTTGTTTGGGGCAAAAATAACAAGTAACTACTGCACGTAGTATGTATCTTACTACTTTAATTACCACAAGCTTCTTGTATGTGAATGACTACTTATGTGTGAATGTGATTTGTGTAGGACTTGGTCACAAAGAAGTGTGGTTCACCATGTCCCAAGTTGTGTATTGGTGCAGGACAAGTATCATCAACATTGTGGTTTAGACCAAACGAAGTGGTAGACATTTTTACTGTGTTCAGACAGTATCCTGATAGGAACATTAAACTAATCACTGGTGATACTGGAAAAGGTGAGCAGTCAGCCAGTGTAGAGGAACCTGTCTAAGTTGTTCACTGTTACTACAGGTCAACATTTAACAAGGTGATAGCTATTAGATTACTTTATAAACCGGCCCTTCACTTATGAAAAATTTATACCAGCATTTTTAGAAAGATGGCGTTCTGTACACATTACTACTAAGACAGGTTCCTCCACTATACAGTGTGTGCAATTCAGTTTCGTTAGATCACATGATCTTGCAGGTGTGTTTAAGAATGAACCACTACCAGATGTGATAGTTGATTTGAAAACAATTAACAATCTAGCTGCTGTTAAAGTTAAGTTTGTATATTGTATGCACATACGTACTTGTACATACTGTTTGTTCAGGTCGATGATAAAGTATTATCTGTTGGTGCTACTGTTTCACTCAATACACTGATTACTACATTGGAGTCACACAAAGACTTGTCCCCCAACTCTTTCCCATATTTGGCTGACCACTTGAAGAAAGTGGCCAATGTTGCAGTCAGGAATGTTAGTACATACTGCACATTAATGTACTGGCTGACATGTCGTCATATTACATATATATTCAGGTAGGATCCTGGGCTGGCAACTTGATGTTGACTCATGATCATCAAAATTTTCCTTCAGATGTTTTCACCATCATGGAGGCTGCTCATGCTACTGTAGTAGTTGGTGAGTTGTGCGTTTTATATACGTGATAAAAGAACACCTCCATGGATGAGTTTTAGTGTTAAATCTAGCATTATACAACTGTGCTGAAAACGCATGCAGAATCAGTAACATCAATTATTGCCTAAACCTTAACTGCCACAACCTTTCTCCCTACCTGACCATAGTGCTTGGCTAGGGACTAAAAACCGCATTGTGCAACCTTTATTTTATGTGACCATACTCAGAGTTCTGCCCACACTGGTCGGCAATGGTTCAGAGTAACCAGTGCCTCTAAAAACTGACCAATACCCTCTTTAATGTGACCAGTATAATTCTTACATATATCACTGATACACATGCAATATACCACAACCCAAAAAATATCAGTTCATGTTAACTTAAGGCCACCACTCAGGAATTTCTGGGCAGAACCCTTCAATATACATCAGCACACCTACCTTAGGCTACTTACTTCCCTTTGTAGTTGTACTGTAAGTGCTTTTAATAACAAAGTCTGCCTTTATGGACGCTCTTGATGTCTCAATACAAAACATGCATTGGTATGATTTTCTCTAAAGAAGATGATGACAGTGACAACAATTGAAGATAAACAAAGCTCTGAGAACAGAGAATTATTGGAAAAACTACAATGCAAATACCACACATGAGTTCAGGTTTGATACTGAAATTTGATTGGCTGAAAACGTGGTCTCTAAATCCCATAAAGCCACGCTTATGTCCAATAGAGACCATGCTCTGAGGTGATACGAAACACAATAATTACGTGCCTGTAACATTGGATAGTACTTATGTACATACCATCACTGATCTCTTGTTTAGCAAATTTTTTGACCCGTACTTCATTTCTAAATTTTTATTACATTATATACGTAGCTTCATCATTGGATAGTACTTCTTACTCACTCACTGACTTCCTAAAGTTGGACATGAAGAACAAGGTGAGTGATATATACACTACACATGTAATGATGACATATACCATATTGTAAAGGTGATTACATCACTGATCATACCATTCTCTACTGTTAATACTGTAATGAGAACCTTCAAAGTGATGCCTAGACACCAGGTGGGTGTGAAGTGGTTACGCACATACAGTATACTACGGTAGCTGTAAATCAACATGTGTTCTTATGACATTGCTACTTGTGGTTTCACTATTAGAATGCTCATGCCTACATCAATGCTGGTTTCAGTTGGTCTGTCGACTCCAGTACGCATACTGTACAAGGTTCTTCCTCTATTGTGTACGGTGGACTACAAACTTGTACCGTAAGTCCGATAATGTGTGTTACACATACGAACATATCATTGTTATAAGGTTCATGCTACAAAAACTGAAGCTTTCCTGGTTGGGAAGCGTCTAACTGACTCATCAACACTGCAAGGTAAATTTATGATTTTCCCTGGAAAAAGCTTAATATTGCCTTCTACAAGGTATTGATATATGAACTACAGTAGAACCTGTCTTAACAAACTCCCCGATTAAGGACACAATAGAAAAAATCTCCATAATAAGGACAAATATTTTGGTTCCAACAGGTCTGGTTAATATATTTTTTACCTATGAAAGAGGAAAACCTCTATGTTACAGCAAAAGGTGGCCAAATATTCTGGGTCCCAAAATGTCCATAATAGAGAGGTTCCACTGTATTGTATTCATAACCATAATACCAAGAAAAAATACTTGAGCCGATAAATTTTATCAGGTACCCAACAAAACTGAGGGTATGGAAAAATGTTTTTAAAATTAAATGTCTAATTAGAAGGATTATGTTTACAATGAAATTTAATAGTCATTCATCATACGTATGTATGTATGTATGTATGTATGTATGTATGTATGTATGTAGTATGTATATGTGACTGGATCTGCGACATAATGGCGCAAGCCTAAATTTTCAGTATAAGCCATCGATTGCAATGGGTAAAATATTTGCGTAGTTGAAAAAAAAATTCGTTAAATTTTTAAACACTTTGTTCTTTGTGAAGAAAGGGTGCAGTGATACAAACCTGGGTATCATCGTATTCGCCTACTAAAGAGGAGTTTAAAAATCTTTGTTTTGTTGTGGTAGACTTAAGGATATGTACGTTATGGGAATTTGTTTACATCACGTCGAAACGATTGTACGCGATCAATTTTTCTTCACTGATTTCGTCTCTGTATGCAGTGAAGAATGGTACTAGAAGACAAAATTAACCCAGTAATGGACTCCCCCATTCATGGTGAACACAATGGTGCAAGTTGCAACTCTGTACTGCATTGCGTTTGTAAGTTACAGTCGTTTTTGTAAGTGCATGTAATTTATTTTCCCAATACTTGCTGTACAAATCGATCTTTCTGTTGTTGTTACTTTGTAGGGCTGTAACTCCAAACGTGGTTGGCATACAAGGCTAAAACTCGGCTAGAGCATACACTTGGCTAAGTAGATTATAAATATTCAATAATATAGAACTTGAAAAATGCGCCATTATGTCGGGTTTTCGCAGATCCAGTCACATATGACTGTATGTTTACGGGATAGTATTCAGTTTTACTTGTTGCTAAGAAAATGGAATCTTCCATTATACAGTCCTACCAGTGATAAGCTGTATAACATGATTAACCCATTAATCGTCATAGGATCCATATGGCACCAAGCGATATAACTTATGCATGGAATATATTTTGAACTTGCTATCAATGTTGCTGTGCATTTCTAAAGGTAGTGCACCTATACTAAAATGATCATGCCCATAGAAGCTCCACTTCCTAGGTTTACTAGACTTCTGTGGACTGTTCAGCGAGTATTAAATATTGTGGAAAGTTGTCTCACTAGTAGTAGTGTTGTTATATTCGCAAATAGTATTTTGTATTACAATGAAGTGAAACAGATCAATCAAACGTACTCGTGATGGTTGTTGTCCCTTTGTCTGAAGAACGAAAGAAGTGGCCATGTGCAAAGACAAGTTTTGCTGAAACTTGCATAAAGCAGCCTTAGAAGATTTTGCTGTAAATAAGCATTGTAGAGTGGAGTCATGCTGTTACACTTACCATGCCTTTTTACCATTGTTTGTGTTCATTGCTGAATAACAACTTTGTGGTTAATGCTGTGTAAACGACAACATTCCAGCAGTGTTCCTTATTCCATAGTGAACAAATTTATGTACAGGTTTTATCAAGAGTTCTTAATATAATAAGAGAGTAGAGTGTCCTACAGCAGTATAGCCTGTACAAACACGAATCTCAAGTTATGATGCAATACCTATAGTCACTTTCAATGTGCTAGTTGGTCAGGGATATACTCAGCATTAAGTTTCAATGACTGTTGTAGTTATGGCTTCAATAAGCAGTCCACTGATGTCATTGTCAACACTCCTTAACTCTTCATGTGTTGACATGATATCCTAAAGTAATCAAAGTTTTACTGTATTACTTTGAGATACATGTTTATACAGGTTATACTAAAGTAGTACACCCTCCTCTCTTTTAATATGTTATGAACTCTTGGTTTTATATATTCAAACCTGTAGTTTGTCTGATATAGCATGTTTTGGTGGGCACTTTAAAGTTATCACTCCAGGAAGCCTGATGGTTAATGGATTAGGTCTTAACAAAGGCCTCCAATGTATTGTATGGCCTTCTCCAAAAAAAGAAAATAATCTACAGGCGCTTAATTCGCATGAAAATGATCATAATGGTCACTGATATTTATATGACTACTTGTTATTGTTGATTGTGGGTTTTGGTTTCTGAAAATTAAAATGATATAAGTAGTCTGTAAGATATACTATGGAAAGTGTGGTAGTTTTGTGAGCCATTAGAAATGAAAGACTTGATGTTAACAGGTGTCATCTCATAACTGATTGGCTATATCACCATCCTGTTATATTGATACTATTGATGTATTGTGGCAGCACTAATAAATTTAAAATTTTTGTTGATTGAAATGTTCTACTGACTGAATTGAAGCATCATTCTTAAGAGCTATATAGGCTTGCTTTTTTACACTTAATTAGGATTCAGTATGAATACGTAACTTTTTTCCTTCTGTGTGTCCATTTCTTTTTTGTTTGAGGTCCGTTTTAGGGGGTGATATTCCCACTGTACTGTATGGACCATTTACTATATCTGTCATACCCTCCCTCATAAGTAAACAATTTAGTTCTGCAGGGATGGATGAAGCATGTATTAAATGTACGTACGTATGGTTACAGGGGTTAGTATTGCATCACGATGGTTTCCTCTGGCTATAGAGGAGTTTCATTGCGTGATCAAAATGGCGCAATTTACCGGAAGATGCCATTTTGGTGCACCACTTGTGGGCATTCGATTGTTGGTTTGACACGTGAAGTTTGTTTAGTGGCCAATGCAGCAGTTGTCTCCTTACGCTGAGAAAGCTACGCAGTGATACTAAGGCTCGCTACGAAGAAAAGCTAGTGATTATCGGTAGGAAGGATCCTTTTCTGCCAGGAAGCGTTGGTGACATT
Source organism: Dysidea avara (assembly GCF_963678975.1). Lineage (NCBI taxonomy): Eukaryota > Metazoa > Porifera > Demospongiae > Dictyoceratida > Dysideidae > Dysidea > Dysidea avara. The sequence goes on from NC_089273.1 coordinate 34,333,761, forward strand.
GTTGACTACTTTCCTGAAGTTGATTCTTCTGATTTAGTTTCATACTTGGTCCTACAGATAAGCTACATAACATCTAAACAATATAGGGCTCGTAAAGGGCTTGAAGTACGTATATAACCAGTTTATGTGTGGATGGGTAAAGGATGTGTGCACCCAAAAAGTTTGTGGAAAATACCTCATTACTGCTCAAGTAAGTGTGGCCTGTTGTTTCAACTGTATGAGGTAGCTATATACCATAGTGTGTCTCTATTATGTATGATAGAGGTAATGATAGGCAAGATCTTCATTTTGCACATTTGTTCTTAATTAACCATCAGGCACATAAACTCTTGAAAGTAACTAAGCTTAGTGACTCCTTCAGGTAGTAAACCTTTCGATATGTGATCTAATACAGCCTTCACCAATTTAAAGTTCGGTAGCTCAGTATAAAACTTTGTATATTCATCACTACTAACAAAGCTTTTTTCACTGAATGGATCTGGATGATCATCAACTTCTTGGTAAGATTTTCTATAGTAAGTTTGCAATGAGCTAGTTCTTTCTCCAAGTCTTTGATCCTGCTTGCACAACCACATTGACACTCATGATCACTGCTTTCTCTACAACCAGCCCCAATGTTAATGTATTGCATACCAATATCTATCTGTTGAGATGCAATCAATCCGGCCTCTTCTGTAACAATTTCATTAACAAGCTCAGAGACCATTCCAGGTAATTCGTTCACCATTTCCTCGAACATGTTCCTTTTCCTCTCTCTCTCAACAGCCCTTTCATATCTCTTAACATTTGCTCCACTTTCTTGGTCACTGGCCCTTGTCTGTTTTGAGTGACCCATGTTTCTGGTCGGTAGCCAATCTGGATTGTTGATGTCAGAGACCAGCTGGTTTCCCAGACACGAAATGCCTTGAACACACTCAGTAGTCACGCTGTTCTAATGAAGTAGGGTTTATGTATTCTCTGGAGCCGGATAGCTGCTAAATATCCAGCTAAACGCTTCTTTCAAAGTTCGAAATCTTTCTTCCCGTAAAGATATGTCACTGCCAGGAAATGATAAAAAGAAACTTTGCTGACTGACTCCAAGGTATGTCCTTTTGTAGAACGCTTAGAACTCTGGTTCGAACAACCGATTACCACACATAATATGACCATACTGCTTCTTGTGCACCAAAATGGCGTTTTCCGGTAAATGGCATCATTTTGATCGCGCGATGAAACTCCTCTATATTGAAAAAAAAAATTTTAAATGTTATTTAAACAGGGAGACAGCATCAGCAAAAGCTGTTTTTCAGCTGTGCCCTGAACAAGCATACAAAACAATATAGATACATATATACACACAATTAACTAAATATGACTTAAATAAGCTAGCTTAAAGCTATTAAATGAGTTCATCTTGGTGATTGAGGTAGGCAGGCTGTTCCATATAGTTGTGCCACGATAATATAGACTTCGTTTGCCATAAGTATGAAAGTAATAAACAGTCTCCTGGTTTTTATAATGAGTAGTGATGCACTGATACCACTTTTTCACTACCGATCCGATACCGATACATTTGAGGCCAGAAATGGCTGATACCGATCTGATCCCGATACTTTGCCCCACAGGCATTTCTCACAAGAAACTGTTAGTCATTAAGCTTATTAAACTCATTTGCTAATCTTAACAACTGCAGTTTGCTGGTTTTGTGGCTATCAATTATGCAAAGATAATAGTTTATGGCTTCAATGAATCTTATTTCATGGCTTACTCAGTTTCTACTGTATTAATAATGTTAGTGTTTGGCTTCTGTTAAGGAATTCATGGCTTATATCAGCTTTTGCTCAACTCAGTTCAATGCGCTATGTACGCCGCCATCTTGATAGGTAATTAAATGACGTCATTTAAAGTATCGATTGGTATCGGGCATTGATAGCTTTATCGATATAAGTCCGATACCGCCAAAATAGGGCTGACACTAATACTAGCATCGGTATCGGTGCATCACTAATAAGGAGCTTATTTCTTTGCATACATCTCAAGATAGTAAAATATACGCTTTTCCAGAAATCCTCTTGTGTGATGCAAAGAAAATTCTCACATTTAAACGTACAGGTGTTACTCTGTTTTCCCACCAGCTTGTAGAGTGTTATGAGTGAATCATACAGTACTATCGTACTGTATAGTAGGGACCACAAAGGAGTAGGCGTAGCCCACGAAATAACATTACGCAAGAAAACCAGCCTCAATTTTCCCTGACGATGATGAGGTAGTATTCGTTAGGCAAAACTAAGCCCAAACAAGCTTTCAGATCAACCCGAAATGCTTTCTCAACAACAAGTTGCTACGGAATTTAATTTAAAAAATATTTAACAGAATTTTCTACTGACTGAGTAACTGACTGAGTAACTGATGCCTTCAGACAAACGTAACTCGATAACGGCTAAGGCTACGGGCACTGTTCAATGTCGCTTTGGCCCGAGAGGTGCCTTTTGGCATACCACAGTACATACAATGCATTCTTCATGGACTTACCAGTGTCCTCCTTTGTGTCTCATTCGTCTTTGCTGACAGCGAAAAGTGTCAGTTACAGTGGTAGCACTTGATGGCTTCCTTTGTAACGGAAATCATCTGTATTTTTCATAGTGGCTATTTTGATTGCAGAGGTGCTTTTCAAGCAGTTTTAAACAGTTCTTGATTCGTACTGCTCTGTAACAGGCTGAACAAAGCTGACCACGAAGCGTAATGGACACTTCACTTTTCAGATGATAATTGATATAACTGGGCACGCAGCACCATTTCTTTCGGTATGCATGGTTTGCAGAGGTGTATTTCGAACAGTTCTTGATCCGGAATGCTGTGTAACAGGTTGAACATAGCTGAAAATGAAGCGTAAAGGATACTTCACTTTTCAGACAATAATTTATATACGTAGCTGGGGCGCGCAGCGCCATTTCAGATGCAGTATGCGTGGGTTCACCAGTCATAATAATTATTTGCAAAAAATGTTAATGAACTAGTACACAGAAAAATTTGGAATTTTCGACTAGAATAGGGACCATAGCACATTGATAAAAAGTTCTGAAACAAGTTAGAATAGTGCACAATATTAAATCACAATAGGTAGTGTTGTATCCCTACTATGCTCAAGACACCATGATGGAAATGCACAGTAGAGATTAACACTTCTTATTATTCTACTGTGATTTAATATCATGCACTACTCCAGCTTGTTTCAGTACTTTTTATCGATGTGCTATGGTCCCTGAAAATTCCAAATTTTTCTGTGGACTTGTAATGAACAACTAAGTCTCCTTGGATTGACTGGTGGTTGTACATTTTCAATTTACAGTATATCATTTTTTAGGAGCCTTAAAAATACTTCAAGAGGAGTTAGTAGCTACAAAGGTTCCACCTGAAAGCAGTGAGGCATATCGGCTCTCACTTGCCTACAGTTTGTTTTACAAGGTACGTACTTACACTACACATATACATACTTTAATTGAGCATTCATACTGTTTCTTGTTGTACTTGTAGTTTTATCTGGCTAGTATTCCAGCTCATATTAGTGATAGAGTGAGATCGGCCGCTGTTCCATATGTAAGGCCAGTTAGTCAGTCCTGCCAGTCTTATGACACTGTCAAGTCGGAGTATCCCGTGACGGAACCATTGACAAAGCTAACTGCTAAATTGCAAGTGTGTTGTGTACATGCATACTGCATTAGTAGTGTATAGTATGGTGTGGCATGCTTTGTCTTTCAGGCATCAGGAGAGGCACAGTATTCTAGTGATATTGTGCGAACTGATCAACTAGCTGCTGCTTTCGTATTGGCAACAGAGGTGTGTGCATAATATATGTGTACATTGTGAAGTTTATGATGAAGTACGTTGACTGTACAGGCTAATGCTACAATTGAGAGTATTGATGCAGCAGAGGCTTTGGTGTGTTTTGGTAGTTCTACCAGTGTACTGCCTAGTATGGATGTTTACTTAGAAATTACCTGGAGTGGCAAAATTCTTGTCAGCCAAAGATATTCCAGGAAAGAATGTGTATATTGAACCTCCTTTGTCCTTATTTGATGCTGAACCAGTAAGAATTATGTTTGCGTCAATATGCATAGATATCCACACATACGTACATATATGAATACAGTGTACTCTGTTGCATACGTAAATAATGTACAAACATGAGTCACTTGATCATATTTCATACATAAGTATGGCTTTTTGTACTTGTAACTCAAAATAGGAACATGGGTACACATCAAAGACACTGTACATCTGCAGCATTAACTGTCTTTTATTTTGTATATATGCTATGTACAGTAACTTTGAACAACACCTTTATTCAAATTTTGGGTTTTCAGGTTTCAGTTTTTCCTAATATTAAGTTTAATTGACCTCAATATGTTACCTCTGAACATTTATGTAGTATATCTTGTTTGACTCAGAAATGTTTTTTTCTTCCATAGTTCCAGTGGTAACTCAGGATTTTCCTAATATAGTTATGTTAGCCTAAGGCTTAATTTAGGCGTATTTTTTCAATTGGCGAAACATTTCCTCATGATAGTATTGTAACTACGTACGTATGTATATATGTACTACATGTCGGAGGAAGCTCCATAGGAGTTTATGAGGTTTCCGGAACCAGTCGTGTTCAGATTGAGATACTCTAATGGTTCAGTCAATCACTCTAATATAGCAGTCTCAGTATTCAGAGCAGCAGTGTAGCGACGTTTGTAGCTATAAATAAGATTTTTTGTACTTCATCAGTGATATCAAGAGTAGATAATGGAGAGGAGAGTGTCTAACTGCGCTATAGTCTAGTGAATATGAGCCCGTAAAGTGACTCATACATTTCATGATATTTACGCTCACTAACCAAGTGTCGACGATGCACTAATCAACGCCTGCAGAGAGTCTCAGAAACAGCCGCATGTTAGACTAGACTATTCGATTGTAGCAGTCAATCTTATCGCAAAATGGCGACTCAGGAAACAGAAAGAGACGGAGGTTTTTATTTGATGATATTGAAAGCGACGTTCTTTCTGACAATGATGATAACATTTTAGCAGGAGCTCCCCAAGAAAAGTTGTTTTCTTTCGACGTCGGGACTACAACCACTGAACCGGATAGACACAGAAGTGAGACTGAGCTAGTGAATGCTACTGCCACAGACAGTGAGGTTCTTCGTGATGTTGCTGGCGAAGGAACCGATTTTTCCAGTGAGGATGAAGCACACACAAACCCTGTAGTGAGCTGTGAGGAACATTTCTGTTCGGTGAGTGGTGCTAGTGAAAGTAGTTCGGACCTGACATTCATTCAGCAAGAGAGCATCCTTCAATCAATGGTCAATGATGTAGGGGATGCTTTTCCTGATTTGATTTTTGCAATGGCAACCAGAGGTGAGCAACCACTCCTACAAATAAGCCAGCGACAATTGCATAGTCATCCTCCATTTGGCATGATTTCTCGTGCGCAAGTGACTGTGCAGTACAACTTCTATACTGCTTATGTCATGATGAAGAAGTGGGAGTCTGGCATTCTCGTCAGTAGTGAAGATTTAATCACTGTGTGCTTAAAAATTTCAGCCAAATCAGAGTTTAAATTCTGTCCAGGAATAAACCCTGAGCAGTATGAAACAGAATACTATGCAGCCATCCGGTTTCATATTAGAAGTGTCCACAAGACGGAATTTCCTTTTTCCAGGGTTGACTCAATGAACTGCTTGCTCTGGTTTAAATTGGCTCTCAATGCAAGAGCTAGTGAGAAGGACTCTGCAGAAGTCAGATGTAAATACTGCAAGCGCTTAGTGTTGGACTTGGAGTGTCAGAAAAGAAGGACAATCTCTGAAAGTCCCTCAAGAAAAGTGAAGTGACAAAGTGCGTCATCTAAAGCTAGGCTATCTTACATGTCCCCAGCCAGCCAGTTGAAAAGGTGACAAAATGCTCAGTACACACGAAATTTATCTGCTCACAAATTGGCCAAGTATAAAGAAAGTGAGGTAACATTAAACAAAGAACAGCACGCAGAGATGTGTACTATTGTTGAGAAAGCTGGAAATGATGATTTAGAGAAGTTAATTAAGGAAGGAAATGAGCATGGCGTTGGAGAGTTGATGAAGGAGATTTGGTTTACGGACAAGAAACGTCAAACTCAACAGTTTGCTAACGATCAGGCTGCCAATGGTAAGGTCTGTTGATTCTTATTTAACATTTTCAATATTTTCTTGTAGCAACTGGTAGCAGAGGAAATCGATGGAGTTTAGTCACAATTCGAATGGGTAAGTACATGTAGATCATATGTTTTCCCTTTAAATTCGAAACATGCTACTTTGCAGCTTTGGCTGTGTACCTGAGAAGCCCAGCTGTATATGAAACGCAGAAAAGTTTTAAAATTCTCCAGCTACCCTGTCAGTCAACATTGAAAGCATACACAGAAGCATTCATGCGTGACCATGGTGCAAGAAGTGACTGTATCATGAATCTGGTGACCCATTACGTGGCTTTTTAAGAGCATTGTGTCAAGTGTGGAAAGCAAGAAGCGAAAGCCAACGGAGCCTTAATTTTGACGAAGTGAAGGTTGCGTGCCAATTGTTATATAATTCCCGAAGTAATGCATTGATGGGACTTGCGATGACATCAAAAGATCAGGCATCACTGAATGATATTTACAAGCTACTGAAGGATTCGGATGATTCAAAGCAAACGTCATATGTCTTGTAATTTCTTTGGCGGACTTGACCAGTGAGTACGACATTGTTGGGCCATACTTCACTTCATCATCAACAGTTGATGCAAAATTTGTGATGTCTTGTGTTTTCGAAACTATCAGATTATTTCAATTTCATAAGCTTTTATCAAGGCATGCCATGGCTTTCATGGGGCTTATTCGATTAATGAATAACTGGATGATAAGTACATGGTTGAACCATGGATGATCAACCCATTCAATCCCCCACAGAAGCTATTTTGGCTCATTTGTCCATCACACCAGGTATGTACAGTAGTGTTGGGCTTGATGTATTCGTTTTTCATTGTAGTTAAAGAATATGATCAACGCATTGTTTTCATCAAAAGAAAGTTGTACAAAAGAATTTAGACGAGGTGATGGGGTCTCATTTGGATGGCAAACAATCACTGACCTGTACAAGCGAGAGCTAGCTAGGGTAGACCAAGGGTGTACCAGAATGGTGCCAAGGTTGAAAGAGGCACATTGTCTACACGATGCTTGGACAAAGCTGAATGTTCATCCTGCCAAGATCATGCACGTTTGTCTGTGGCATGTTAACAAACTATTATAAATCATTCCACTGGGGTTTAACTTTCCCAAGTGAAATACAGTATCAATAATTAATTATATTATTTGCTTACCTTATGTACTATAGCAAGAGCAAGTTTTAACGGAACTATAAACTTACATCCATCAAACCCCACCCCCCCCCCCCCCCGAAGATGCTGCTACAACATCTGAAACTTTAGCTTATTTGGAGGCCTGTAGTAAGCTGTTTGAACAAGGCTTTTTGAGTCATGACCGTATCCGCAACATGGATTCTAAAGTTTTGAAGAACATACAACAAGGATACTCTTATTTTTCAAGCTGGCTCACTTCTATTTTAGAAAAGGGTAAGTGCTAGCTAGCTATGTTGTGTCATTTTGAGTTTTATTATGATTTTACAGATCCCAGTTTCCAGCACACCAATGTGACTCAAAAATTGTTTTTATCCTGGCAAAGTGCGCAAGGTCTTTTCTGAAAAACTGAATTATAAATTTGTTTCTGTAGCTTGGGATCTACTGCGTATAGATGTGTATAGCTTTAAGGCCTTCTGTGAATGGTTTTTATCTGTGTACCCTACATACTTTGTGTCGCCTCTCCGAATATCTGGCTCTGCAGTGGAGAGCCTATTCAGCCAGTATAAACATATTGCTGGAGGAAAACTGATTCCGTGAATTACACCACTGCAAGAGGTGCTCATTTGATGAAGCAGACAGTTTCTGAACATCACAGTGGTGCAGGTTATCGTGATCAGACTGTTTCTGTTGCTGAATCAGGACTTGAAAAGAAAGTGTACAACAAAGCAAATAGCAGCAAAAAAAAATTGATTATTTATGTGGATTGTATTTTTAAATGTGTGTGTGTGTGAATTCATGTAGTTAGCTTAGTTTCTAATTTTGTGTGATGAACTAATAATGTTGTACGCAGATTAACATCAACTGTAGAAGCCAATCCCTTTTTAGCTGCTAGTTGTTGCTTTGTTGATGAAATCAATTCTTGAATTCTCGTGTTGCGTAGTTTTCTGACCAAAACGCCAAAAACACTGATTACTGCTTTTTCAGAAATTGTGTTGTAATTTGGTAATCGCTGTGCCAATGCAGTTTTAAACATCTCTTGAATATCCGAGCATGTTTCAAGCTTCTTGTGAGCAACCTATAGAGAAAAAATACATACAGTAGCATACAGTGACTATGTAAAATAACACAGCACACGCATACTTTAATCAATTCAGAGCCGTTTTCCTCAAACCCATTAGAATTCACTACCGCCTTTACAGTATTGTCGACTGTCTTTAAGAATGGGATAAAGGAAAATACATGTAGCCCTGATCTCGGTATTTCAAATATTCCGGAATTATTGATTTATCATCTGTCTTTATGGCTTGTGAGATAACTATTTCATGAGATATATGATCCCTCTGCTCGTCAGAACAGCTTCTGATTTGTTTATAATGCAACTTTAGCATGTCACAAATTGCAGATCCACTAAAGCGATAATAAACGTCATTGCCATCTGTATATTCACTGACAGCTACAGATCCATTAGGAGTAGTTAGAGATTCTTGGAAGTTCAAAACACAATCTAATAACACTCTGTAAATAGTTGCTGTTATCGTCATCATCACAGGGTTGCTCTCTGGGACTGCTGCACCGTTAGCTGAACAAAAATGCAACCAAGCACCCCTGGTACCGCTGATATCACATCCAAGTAACTCCTTTAAATTGAGCACTGCTATATTATGGTCATCACTCAGGAGAAAGGCACTGCATTGATTATGCCAACATATTTGAAAATTCAGCATTGGATCTGCCATCTTTTTGCAATCAATGTACAACTGAGCAAAGCATTTACGATGGCAAGTAATCGGTTTAGTTAATAAGCACTCGTGATCATCACAGAGTACTTCAATCAAATTCTTCAAGTTGTCAGCCAGTGATTGCTGCTTCAAATCGTCCTTCACAACTTCTGCGAGAACTGTGTCATGCAAGTCTGAATCCAAAAACTTTAGCATCGATTCTCGCTCTTTGGCATTCAATAGTTTAAATTTTCGCTTCACAGGTGGCTGATCCGACGTCTTGTTTCTCTTTCCAGATTCTCCAGCTGTTGCGTTTTAACTACGAGAACTGTGAACCCGTGTATCACTGGTACTAGCTTCCGTATTTGCTACCAACAATTTCTTCTTTGTTCTTTTTGTCGTTGAAAGAGGCCTTGTTTCTCCTCGCTCTTCGAGTAAACTCTGTTTAGACTGCTTAATCCTGGTGGAACACCTCTCACCGGTACCTTTCGTCGCCATTTTCTTTGTTTACAGCCTTGTCTCGGGGCGTGCGTAGATATACCAGGAGTCATCTGACGTCAATTTATCACCACTCTAGCATATTGATGTCATTTCTTCAACACCAAGTCGGCTCCTTTGCCATAGAACTTGATGGGTTCATATTCACTAGACTATAGCACAGTTAGACACTCTCCTCTCCATTATCTACTTTTGGTGATATATAAAGCTGAAAATACAATTATCTACATTCCATTTGGGTCACTCAGCTATCTTGCTAACCACTGCACGTATCGAAGCGGTTTGTTTGCTTCACGAAGTGCTCATCATCTAGCTTTACTAATTTTGTTAAAAGGCATTTCTAACTGCTGCCGTTTGCTGTCTACAGCAAACCGCATAGTGAATCATAAGTAAACACCTAAGCCATTAAACTTAGCCTTTATAGCCAGGTTTTACTCATTCTATAACTGCTCATGTTGTTTGGTTAATTGGGTAGGGCGTATGCTTCATAACTGTCAGGTAGGAGTTCAAGTCCCAGATGGAGGAACTTTTTTTTTTGCCTTGGCAATCTGTTTTGCTACTCCTTCTCTTGCTCTTCGCTACAACTTTTTAATTTATACTTTTTGATGCACCTTCTTTTCCTTCTATTCTGAAGCAACACTGTTTTGTGTACTTTTTCATGTTACATGTGTAACTATAGCTAAATACCAACATTTTCACTAAGTGCTTTTATGGTAGCATACGGCTGAATGATGATGACATTATTAGTTGTAGGGTGTAGGGAAGTGTTAAGTATTCCTTTAGTGCAAAAGCTGCAGCTTACATGGTTCAGTGCTGTAGTGTACTAAAATAATGTAACTATATTATGGGCATTAAAACTGGACATGCACAGGTAACATTCTATCACCCTACTTGGATGTGTAACATGGGGCAAGTACCACCACATTTTAGTGTTTTGGTATGTACTTGCAATAATTTTCAACTCTGTACAACTGGTTTTGTCTTCTGTCACTGTATAGATTTCATGTCATCTTTCCATCTTATTTTGCATGACTGTACCTTTTTCAGTTTTCAGTGTTTGTAAGCTTTATGTCACTGTAGATAATAGCTGTGTCCATTGCACGTACATACAATATTAATTTATTTTGGATGGTACAAATAGCTGCCAAACTTTTCAATACAAAGTCTTGTGTTAAAAAGCATAGCTACTGACTACAGCAATATAGTCATACATGTATAGGATAAGGTTGAGTTTCCTTTAATGTCACAGTGCACTTATATAACAGCTTCAAACACCAAGTGTTAAAGTGTGTACTAGCAATAAGGATGTTGAATTAACAGGAATGGGACATGGCTATAGTATCAGTACATGGAACACAAGTGAAGCAGATTATAGAAATGTGATGTAGGATAATAATTATACCATGTCAATTAATACAGCTCCATTTTGAATATATAACCATTAAATCCTTATCATACATGCAACTTAATTTTTTTAAACCAGGCGTGCGCCCACAGCCGGCCTTTGGCCGGCTGTGGGTGCGCGCCTGGTTTACTGACATTGTTTTCGTAAAAGTGTGTGTGTGTACCTATCTACCTATCTATGCTTGTCCGTACGCACCCACGTGAGCAAAATCGTTTAATAACGGTAAAAGCAGCTTTTACGTAAGAAGTAAAAGTGAAATGAAGTCTAGTAAACTTCTGCACAGGTGAACTTTGCTCTGAGGTGGTTTCTTTTCGGCGGACTGAAATACGGGTGTGGTGACTTTCCTCAGAATACCTTCCCCTTGAGGTTTTCAGACATTTAGCAACTGAAAAACAACGGTGCAGGCCTCGTACACTACCAGGAATAGCCTATAGCTTCGAATTGAAAGGGGGTATCCGTTACGTACGCGAACGAAAATGAAGAGCAGCTTTGAGGCTTTGTCGAGAGAATTTGTGGGAGAAAAAAAAAACACGTTAGTCACACTATAAAACAGTTTAGAAGATAGTTCTGTGCGTAATATGTTGGTAAAAGCGGTCTGTTTATAACAAACGTTTCCTTGGCAGTGCATAGCAACGTAATTGAACGACTTACGAATATTTCATGAATTACGAAATATGAGAATTAGCTAATAATATTATTGCACAACCCAAAACTACCCTATTGTAAAGTAGTAATACATAGTTGGCTAATTCATAGTAGCATACACTGTCTATAGTTAATTCCAGATGAGTTAGCTAGCTGCATGGCGTTTGATTTTTAGAAGTAGCACAACATCAACTTGTTTATAATTTAAAGAGAAGAAGAAGAACCAGTCCTAATGGCATGCCCAATCACCGCACTGTAACTCTATGCTAAGATGTTCTATAAAAAGGGTTTTGCCTATACATACATACGCCTACAGAGCTGGAACTTATACAGAGCAAAGAATAGAGTGAAGAAAGCCTTCTAGAGGGAGTAAGTGAACACCCTGGACTTGGCAAGTATGAGATCAGCTGGAGCAGGAAATGCATGGTGATCTGGAGCCACGAATACACATAGTGGAGGATTTGGGCAGTCAAAAGTTCAAAGTATAACATAATCAACCCATGATTAGAGGGTACATAGTGCATGTTTTTATCACTATAAGTTATTGATAGCCAGGACAGGTACTATACTTAGTACCACATAGTTTGCACCTGTATGTGCAATAAATTATTACTAGACATATGCTAACAGCATCATGGGGCGAGCCTGAGTGTATATTTTTGAAGTATTGATGGCAGAAACAATGTAAGGAATTCTGGAACTGCAAAGAGTTCATAATATTTTATGGAGGAGAGTGTCTAAGAATTAATATAGCCTGTGCAAAATCGCTATGTACATATCTGCAAAGCCTTCATTGATGGTATGATAGATGTTGATAAGGTCAAGTCTTTGATCTGAGAGTATTCTACTTTAACCACCTCTTTTCATGTCATTGCAGCTTTTCGCCGCCGCATATATTCACAGTTTCTATGCCTTCTCCTTTCTGCCTCTTCAGGAGTTTCTGTACCCCTTCTGAGCCTGTACTGCTCCCTCTTACAGTACGTTGAAGACGCTCCTCCATATCCATTCAGCAGTTACACATGACTCACTCACATGGCATAACAGTAATCTACAGTAATAACTCTCGTGATATGAACCATTACACATACCAAATATGGGTAAGTGGTAATCTACGCCTTAAGTCCTCCGTGGAATGGACGATTACACACACTTTATGGACTACGCACACCATATAAGGAGAATGGTCTGCAAGCACGTGTAAGGTATCCACTTTATATCATAATATATTGTAAACATGTCCATTACACCGCTGACTCCCTAGTGTGGGGCTCGCTCAGGCTCGCCCCAATTACACACATGTACAATTGCCTGTTTAATGATGTGTACATTCACATGCATCATTTCAGTTCACTAGAATATATCTACTTTAAATGCAACAAAATAATTTATGCATATGCTATACATTATGAAATTAGCACTGCATGTTGATAGCTTGGTTCCCATTTTAAAATTTATTGTAGATGTGGTACTGCATGTAGGGCAGGTACCAATGCTAGTATATATTAAGTATATATTATTTTTTTATTTTTTGGTCTTCACCAAAAAACTAGCTATGCTTTTGATCAGAAACCAGTCGTCATAAATCATGGAGCTGCCTATGCATGTAATACATAAAGCACTGCTACACATGTGTATGAATAATTGAGCATGATGGGGGCATGTGGAGAAGCTAACAAATTACGAGGCGAAGCCAAGTGCTGTATTGGTCTCAATATCCTTCCTCCTCACCCACCAAGTGCTGTATTTGCTTACACACAAGCTTGGGCAGTGTTTTAAGTGGTAAACGGTGCTATATGAGTTGTCTTCTAATCATTTTGAGTACTCAAACTGCTTCTGTTCTTAGCCATCAGACCACTAGTAAATATCCATATAGCATTTTTATATTCATATGCAGAGCCAGCAAATAGGGTTAGTTTGGTTAATTTTAAAGTGTAGCTCACTTAGCTGTTTATCTAGTAAATGCTTTTCAAAGCAATAGCTGTTACAGTACTGTATCTACTGTATAATTTAAAAATCATAACCTTGCTACATAATAAAGCACGTACTCGTTGGCACTTTGATCTTCCCACACAAAGTATCATGTACTAAATTACATATGCACAGTATACATCAGGGCTGAGCGATACTACCGTTTTAGCGATATATTGCGATATTTTGAAAGTATCGATATCGCGATGTTTTGTTATTAACTATCGTGATACCATGCCTGTACATTACTGTCATTAAAAATCCATTTGTTATGCAGTGCTTGGCTAAGAATCCTTGTAAATGATAAAGTCCACCCATGTGGTTTCCCCTGCAGAGAGGTGTGAACACCATAACAACCTCAAAGCATGTGTTACAATAACTGTTACTGTAAACAAGGATGATAGTGGCTAGTTTGCTATCACCTATAAGGATTTCCTGCAGGAATGCTGAGCAATACACTAAGTGGCACCAGCTATGATTGACTTATTTGTAAGTATCGTGAACTATTCAGTATCGTGAATAGTGACTTTAGTATCGATCGTGATACTAAAATGGCAGTATCGCTCAGCCCTAGTATACATGTATATATAATTACTCTGTTTTGTGTTAAGCTGTTTGCTGATAACTGCGTGGACTATGCTGGACAAGCAGTTGGAATTATTGTAGCAGGTACGTACTCTTATATAAAAGTATGCATTCAATACATTTCACTATGTGTTCTCTTATAGACACTCAAGCTAATGCTAGTCATGCAGCTAAACTGGTTAAGATCCAGTACTCATCTAAGGGTAAACCAATATTGACCATTGCTGATGCACTTGAAGCTAACTCTGTTTATGACTACCCTGGGGAAGGAAATATCCTTATGGCAGGAGATGCTAAAGGTATGCTGTATGTACATATATGCTCAGTGAGTAAACCTGTATGTATGTTCATATATACACTGTACATACGTACAGACGTACGTACATATACTGTATGATGTATGTGTACACATGTATTCGTATCGTACAGTATGTGAAAAATATACGTATGTGTGACCAGATTTGACAAAACCAGGCTTCCACACACGTCCAATATTCTTTGACTTTAACCAGTTGTAACTTTACTTCTCAGTGTGTTACCAACCTATAATTGTCATCCAATGATGCCATAGTATTACTTAATGGCAGGTCAAAATTTGAAAGTGATAGTATACTCCTACACTGAGTTATTGTCCTATAACTGGACGTGTGTGGAAACCTGGTTTTGTCAAATCCGGTCACATATACGTACTTCCACAAATGAGGTCACAATTACTATGTACGTACAAGTACATTTATTCCTTTTTATGTTTGTCTATTTGAGCATAAATATTATGCTTCTGCACATTCATGTCCGTAAGTATGGATGTAGGGCCTCTGTTATCCAAATACCTGTATGCCAGTTCAATCATAATGTGTTCATAAAAGAGTTTTTTTTTGTTGTTGTTGTTGTTGCATAAATGAAGTCCATTCATCACAGGGGTGTATATACAGAGTTCTGTTTAGCTACTCTGATAGAACATACCTGTTGACAAAGTACTCTAATGAAACATGTTGTTTGAATAATCTAAATTTGATATCCTAACTGTGTATGTATTCTGAATATAGTAGATATGTACGTAAGCCATCATGGATTTTACTTAATGATTAATTTTGTAGATGCTATACAAAAGTCAGCTCATTCTATAACTGGAAACGTATCATGTGGAACACAGTATCACTTTCACATGGAAACGCAGGTATGTAACTACGTGCATAATGTATGTATTTTATTTATTTTATATATTAAGACTTCACAGCACAAGTGCTGAAGGTTTGTAGGACACCTGGTCCTACAGCCTGTTTAAAGTTGTTACATAAAAATTACATACAACTATTTTTTTGCAGGCTTGTGTTTGCATTCCAGAGGATGATAGCTATACAGTCTACAGTTCTACTCAGTGGGTTAATGGGTGTCAGTTTGCTGTTGCTACTGTGCTAGGAATTCAAGACAACCAGTACGTACTTGTACATGTGTACGTACGTATATAATCTGTAATATCTATAAAAGAGATTGCAGTGTATATTACTGGACATACAACATGCGTATATGTATACATACATACATACATGCATACGACTGTATGTATTCAAATTTTCTTTTATAGAGTGAATGTGTCTGTGAAACGGATTGGTGGAGGATTTGGTGCAAAACTGACTCGCAGTCAACAGGTTGCAGCAGGATGTGCCCTTGCTGCTTACCATACAAGACGGTATGCTTACATATTTACTAAGAAAATCACAGCCATTTTTGTAGACCAACCATATTATTGTCAAACCTGTATCATGTACTTACATACAAATTTTATCAAAACAAACAAATATTTTAATAGTGTTTGTGCTTGTTACATACATACATATGTATACATTCAACTTAACTGTTGTTGCTGACACTATTACAAGGAGAGTAGTTGACTTGTCTGTGGTCAGTTTCTAGTGTGTATGCTACATGCGTACAGTGCTCCTGTGATTATATGATCCCTTTGGACCAAGGCATGTTCAGATAATCAAAAAGTTTGAATAATCAAAGCCCATTCAAATACTCAAAATGGAACATGCATACATCTGAGACAAAATACTCTAATAGAGCAGTCATTCCACTGTTCAGATAACCATGTCTTCGAATAATCAAGGGAACACTGTACATGTACTTATCCTAGTACTCAAGTGAAAGTTGATACCAGCATGTGCAAATACAGTATACACACGCCCTGTCCTGAGTCCTATATACATCATACCAAAATAATATTACTGTGGTATACTACTGTACTTAAATACAGTGAATTTGCCCAATTAATCTGCTGTACTAACTTAACACTTGATCCTATGTATGTGTGTGTGTGTGTCTGTCTGTCTGTCTGTCTGTCTGTATGTATGTATGTATGTGTGTATGTATTAGGCCAGTCAAACTTCACATGGACCTTGACTCTAACATGAAAATGGTCGGTAAGAGATTCCCATACTATGCTACTTATCAAGTAAGTTTTAACACATAAATCAGTTTTGGGTATAATAATTTTGCCATGGTCTCAGGCTGGGTTTGATAATGATGGTACAATCAATGGGATTATCATGGATGTGTACAGTGATTCTGGTTGTCATAATAATGATGAATGTGTTGATTTGGCTGTAGCATATCTGGATAATGGTAAATACTAATGCTTACTTTATATTCGTGTAAAACCTACCAATATCCATATGAAACCAGCTGAATAAAAAGTAGCAAAATTGTGTTTTGGTGTGAAAGTGTAGTGGGTAAAAGTGTGCATGCCACACGTAAAATATTAAGCATGTTTTAACACCTTCACCGTCAAATTTGTAGAGGTTCCAATCTACTGTTTCTAAACTGCTATAACTTACACACCATACCATATAATCCTATAAAACTATATATCAATTTACTCGCTATAGAACAAGGAATTCTATTATGAAGTTGTTGTTTACACAAGAGCAGCCACAAATCCATTATATAACTTTAAAGTACGAAAATCGATCTAAGCCAAACCAAACGTGAAATTTCACTGCTTAGCATTGTTTATAAAACATCACTAACCAGTTTACAGTTGAAGCGATTATCTCTAAGTCTGGTTTTCCAGCATTTGAGCAAGTGCGCATGTGCATATAAGCACGAGGTCACTGTTTCGAGGCGTACAAAAGTAGCAATACGCCACTCCAACCTATATAATCCCTCTCCTTACTATTAGTACTGCCATTATCATGTCGAAGAATCGTCTACAATGCTTGTTATCGATGCTCCGAAAGTACGCAATTGCATCATCTAACCACGCAATAGTGCACAAGAGACCGGTTATCTCTGTTCCTGTTCACTTAAGAGTGTGCCCACTACAGGATAAGCACAGGGGCTACTAAAACGCTCGACTGAAGTTACAGAATGTTTAGAATGTGATGCTATGGGCATTTATAATCAAAACCGCCATATGGTGGTTGTGGCGGTGAGAGGATTAATCACTTTGGTACACAGTGAAACAAGACTCAAATCAATAAACCTATACAACTTCAGATACACCTGTTCATGGAGAGTAGTCAATCTCAGTCAAAACTTGTTGTTCAGAGAATACATATGTAACACTGTATATGCCGTACCACATATACTGTATACTCAAGCAATATGTCATCTTTGACTCGATGAGAGAAAACTGGTTGTTTTTGCACATTCCTTGAATTTTATTTCATTGATTCTCTGTTATCTCTATAAAAGGGGAGTGTACAGCCTACGTTTCAGCCTTTTGTGATGAGTAGTCTTATATTATAGAACTTTGCATTGGCGAGATCAAAGGAAAAGGTTTACTTTAAATTTCATAAAGTACACTTTAGGGCAAACAGTGCTTTATTGCACCGCAAAGAATGCTTTATTCGTACATTATAGATCTTTGCGTGGGCGAGATCAAAGGAAATAGTGTACTTTAAATTTCATAAAGTACACTCTCAGCTGGCCAACAGCTTTATCGACCACAAAGAGTACTTTATTGCACTGCAGAGAGTGCTTTATTCGTTCAATAAAGCACTCTTTGTGGTGCAATAAAGCACAGTTGCCCACATGCTCTAGTGCAGGCTAATAGCCTGCGGGGCTCACGCCAGTACGACTAATCACCCACGCCGGTGAAGGCTGATACCGTATGATTGCAGTCACAGTATTCAGAGAAGTAGTGTAGCAAACTATGAAAGATTTGTATGTGCTTTAGCAGTGATACAAATATTATTTAGTGGAGAATAGCCATTCTTAGGTATCAACCTTTCTTTTTTTTGGTCTTCACCTAAAATCTAGCTGTGCTTTCGATCAGAAACCAGTCGCCAAAAATCCTGGAGCCACCTATGCTGTCACTTGTAGCTTGTCACTTGTGAGCAATGTTAATAGTGCAGTTGTTTAGAGTTCCTGAGAAAATGTACTCACTTGGCTTTGTACTTTCTGTTGCAGACTTTGTGGAGCTGCTTTCACCTGGAGCCTTACTATGTATCACCAAGAGTTTTATTTAATCTTTCTACACCTGAAAAGCTATCTAAAGCAGGATTTGCTATTACACTATCAAGAGCCTTTTCCATACTGCATTGTGTTTTTTCATACGATCTAAGAGACTGCAAGCTGAGGTGACCAGTTTTTTTGGCAATCACTTTTTCAGGAACAACTCTTGAAAACATCCTTGTTGCAGATGTAGCTCTCGATGAATGGTTTGTGTATCTTACATCAATGCCAGATTCTGAATTCAATTTCCCTTTCAGTGTGTTTATGCCAACCCGTTGACTGGTGTACCATGGCTTGCCGTCATCAGGGATCTGCTCCAAAGGCCTCGTGTAAAAGAATGGTGAGTGAAGTTTAAGCTTTGCCAAGTAAAAATCTAGTAATCTCACAATGCAGCGGTCACTGCCAATCTGGGCATATGTTCGGACAACTTTATTTGTATTAATATCCTTATAGCAATGTTGATTATTTTTTGAAATAAATTCAGTATCTTCATAGTAAACATCGGAGTTATACACACTGCTTTCAGGAGGATATCTGATAAATTGCTCTGGTGCAAGACTGTGCTGTTCTTCTACCCCTCTTAGTGTATAATACAAGCCAGTATAAAAGAACACTTTTTTTTGAAGTTTTCTTGGTGACGAATACCCTAGCAAGCCTTTATCCCAAAACACCTGCTCATGGTCAAATTCAATGACTACAACATGTTTCTTGTTTGAGCCAACTCCTTCCCTATGTACTGTACTACTTATTACGTCTAGAGTCTTCCACAATTTGAAGAATGCTGGCTTTTGCTTCTCAAAAATGGAGAAAGGAAACTTCTTTTCTGCAAAGTACAGTTAATTCACTAAGCAATGTGCAAATTGTGGCAAGTGGATACTTATCGTGGTTTTTTTTTTTCTCGTCTCAGCAATGAACATACACAAATATTTACACACAGTAGCTGGATCATGGCATTTCAAAAGATCGCCTGGAACGGGATCATGTGGAGCTAGCTTTCTTTGGTTTTTAGCCCATTTCGTAAAATTGGTTACAGCCCATTGTGTACTGGCTTCAGTATTTGCTGGTTTAAGACCTTCAGCTAATTTATCCAACTCCTGTTCACTGTACGGAGATGCGAACTGCGGCCTCTTGCGATTGCTCTGTTCTTTGCCTTTGTCCCCGCTTACACACTGCAAGTGTCTCTTCTTACTGTTTTTAAGAGAAAGGCTTAATGCTTTACTGTGTTTACCCGTACTGGGCTGGTTTTCTTTATCTTCTTCTATCACGCGACCGTTATCAGTGGATTCGCTGTCCGTTGATTTCTCTGGAAACCAGTCCCCCATCCATTCCTTCAACTTAGAACGATAATCCTCATTCATCTCATCTATGGGAGGAGGTTTTCAAATCAAACTAGGCGATACAATAGCACATTTTTGTGCCATTGCTGCACTTTCAAATCAACGTGCCCTTCAGTGCACATGATGTATTACTTAAAGCTGAGAGCTACGACTAGAATGCTCCATAAGCGTAGCCTTGCTCATGCTATATGAAAAATAAAGCATTGGTGCTTGGCCTCAATGCTAATAAAGCACGAGGCGGAGCCGAGTGCTTTATTAGCATCTCGGCCTTGTACTTTATTTTTCATATAGCACTCACGGTTATGCTTTAACATATACTTATAGTGCTAGACAGTTGGAACAAGAATAGATTTTATTTATACAGCAACAATATGGCAAATAAATTACAGATGCTTGTTTAATCAATCATTACTCACGACTGAAACAAGCTACGAAGACAGTCAGTCTGTTAACCATGAACCGGAAAATCAATAAAGGTGTAGTGTTTTCCCTGTGTGAACATAGAAGAAGGTCATTTCAGCAATGAAATTCTGACTATAAACTTTACTGCATCATAAATTAGTGCCAATAACTCATGTACCTTATGCTGTTGTGCAAACTCAACACAAAGATTTTCTTACTCCCCGTGAAAAGGCTGAAACGATTAAAACATGTGCAAGTTTTATGTAGCATGCGTATTTTTACCCAGTTTGTTTCAATACATTTTTATTATAAAACATCATTTGCAAAAACGGCTAGTTTTTGCTCAGCGGATCACACATTGGCATGTTTAATGTAGACTTACGTATGTACTTTGTTGTTGGTACAAGGACTTTATTTGCAAAAGCAAAACCACCAGATCACCATTTAAGCACCATAGAATATAGTTTCTTTAAGCCTGTGGAATACGTTGAATGAATGAAGATACAGTAGGACCTCAATTATCCGAGCCCTCGATTATCCAGACAGTATAAGTGACTGCTTTATTAGAGTGTTTTGCCAGTACGTGGGCATTCTATAGAGTGAGTGTATGTTCTATTAGAGTATTTGAATGTTACTCTGTATATAAATGAATGGGCTTCATTTATCTGAACAAATTCAGTTATCTGAACACTTTTATGATTAAACTGGCATACAGGTGTTTGGATAATGGAGGTCCTACTGTAATACGTATGAGAAACCATATAATAGCTTGTCTTACATATGTACAAGATGTATAATTGTAAGCAATTGGTTTGTCACTGTAGCATATCACATTCCGCACTGGCATGTCACTCCCAAGGCAGTGAAAACTAATAACTGTGCTAACACATTCTGCAGATCTCCAGGTGAATTACTCACAAACTTACACAGTATCACAACTTTGTTGTTTTATGTACGAACAGGAAGTTTTCAAGGTATTTTTATCATTGAGTCAGTCATGGAACACATTGGCGAGACACTAGGAATACCATCTGAGAGTGTTAAACAGAAAAATATGTATGAAAAAGGACAGGTACATATTATGTGACATGTTGCAGTATATCTCTTTCAAGTTCCTTACCTGCAGCTTACCCCTAGTTTTATAGAGTTGAAGTATTGTAACATAAGGGAGATGTGGACACGTTAGTATGAATTGGTAGGTATGTTAAGTAATTACATAATATTTTTGCTTCTCAGAGCTCTACAGCTCAGCTGCAATTGATAGTAGATCAGAAGCGGTAGAAGAATTTAATAAGGTATATACACACTTGCATCTTATTCTATCCTGATACGTATTCTATCCTGATACGTACGTACATATGTAAATTACACACATATGTACGTATGTGGATTACGCATGTATGTACGTACATAGATGTGTAATGTACAATAAAATATGGTATTTAGCAATGTTTATTCTACAGTAAAAGGGCCACCTATGGAACCAAAAATTATTGTCTCAAAAATGAGGTGGCCACACTGAGTGAAGTTTTACTGATGCAAGAATCATTTGGTTACATGCAGTTTATTGAGCCGTGTATGATGGGAAGTGTCTATAGGGACTTTTAAACTATTACTTACACCTGTACGGTTGAATAGTGCATATACTTTAGATCACTATATGTACTGTAACACTTATTGCCTACATGCCTTTTTAACTTGTATGCTGTATGTGATACTGTAGAAAAACAGGTGGAGGAAGAGAGGAATATCTGTGGTACCGGTTAAATGGGGTGTGCCATGGAATGGAGCTGGTCCATACACTGTGATGATCAGTATTTATGCGGCTGATGGCACAGTGGCTATCACTCATGGTGGAATAGAGATTGGACAAGGAATTAACACAAAGGTGATTGTCTAATGTGTTCAATGCTGTGATTCATTTGGGGCACATTGTGACACATGTATAGGTTGCTCAAGTTGCTGCTAAGATGCTTGGAATTCCAATTGATTTTATCCGTATCTTACCAACCAATTCAATGACCAATCCTAATGGTCACAAGACTGGAGGCTCTGTCACTAGTGAAAGTAATTGTAAGGTAAAACATTCCGCAGTTTGTAGATGTACATACATACATACATACATACGTATGTAGTAACAATATGCATACAGTACATACATTGCTACTGTGTTTTGTGTGTGCATATTTCAGACTATTCATACAGTATGATAGTACTGTATAGTAGGGATCACAAAGGAGTTGGCATGGTCCACAAAATAACATCACCCAAAAACCAGCCTCAATTTTCCCTGACAACAATGAGGCAGTATCAGTTAGGTAAAACTAAGCCCAAGCAAGCTTTCAGATCAACCCGAAACGCTTTCAACAAGTTGCTAAGGAATTTTTAAAAATTAATAATTTGTTTAATGGAATTTTCTACTGACTGACTGCCTGACTGACTGATACCTTCAGACAAGCATAACTTGATAACGGAGAGGTGCTTTTTGGTATACCGCAATACATGCAATGCATTCTTTATGGACTTACCAGTGTCCTCCTTTGTGTCCCATTCATCTTTGCTGACAGTGAAAAGTGTCAATTTTGCTATAGCACGTAATAGATTCCTTTCGTAACGGAAATTGTCCGTATTTTTCATGGTAGCTGTTTTGATTGCAGAGGTACTTTTTGAACGGTTCTCGATTCGTACTGCTGTGTAACGGGTTGAACACAGCCGACAACAAAGCATAATGGATACCTCACTTTTCAGACAATAATTGATATAACTGGGGCGCGCGGCACCATTTCTTTCGGTATGTATTGATTGCAGAGATACTTTTCGAACAGTTCTAGATCCGAAATGCTGTGTATTGGGTTGAACATAGCTGACAATGAAGCATAATGAATACTTCACTTTTCAGATGATAATTGATATAGCTGGAGTGCACGGCGCCATTTTAGATGCGGTATGCGTAGGTTCACCAGTCATAATAATAATATTCACAAAAAAAAGTTAACAAACAAATACATAGAAAAATTTTCAACCAGAGCAGGGACCATACATAGCACATGGACAAAAAGTACTGAAACAAGCTGGAGTAGTGCATGATATTAAATCACAGTAAAACAATAAGAAGTGTTATATCCCTACTGTGCTCAAGATGCCATAATAAAAATGCACAGTAAAGATATAACACTTCTTATTGTTTTACTGTGATTTAATATCACGCACTACTCCAACTTGTTTCAGTACTTTTTATCGATGTGCTATGGTCCCTACTCTAGTTGAAATTTCCAAATTTTTCTGTGTACTTGTTTAATAATTGTTTAAGGTAATGACAAAAAGTCAGAGATCAGTGCTGAGACCATCAGTTTTGTTTTCTTCTGTATAAACATGATGAGCTACAGGTGTACGAGTAAAGACCATCACGGTTGACTTTGCTTGGGACAAATTTCACATGTAGGAGTGTTCGTATTGATTCATACTCGCCTGGTATATTATTCCATGCTCTATAGCTTAAGTTACGTAAGTGCATAATCCAAGAGCTGGCAATGGGAGGGTTAAGATGCAGAAGACTGTAATGACATTGTATGCACCCATTTGTACAACGAGATATTCAAAAGTTGTTACTCCATCTGAGTTGTGACAACAATTTTAAAGAAATTGCTGGCTGTAGTA
The DNA here is from genome assembly GCF_963678975.1 of Dysidea avara. Taxonomy (NCBI): domain Eukaryota; kingdom Metazoa; phylum Porifera; class Demospongiae; order Dictyoceratida; family Dysideidae; genus Dysidea; species Dysidea avara. The sequence goes on from NC_089273.1 coordinate 34,357,762, forward strand.
AAAGACTCTTAGTTTCAAGCACAGTAGCATTGTAATGACTATTATTAGAGTCATTGACTGCTCTATTAGAGTATCTTGATTGTTCATGAAATTCTTTTAAAGAGAGGTCATAGGGGAAGATGTCTCGTATACGACTGTCTGGTTCTCATTACAGCAATGTGTAGCATTAATACAGCTCTGCCTACAATGCAATAAGCTGTAACTTGTGAGTCATTTGCTCTAAATGTCCCGTGCTGAATCTGCCATTGTAAAGCACATACTACTACCACCTCACACAACTTGTATTGTACAAGATGCAACTAGTGGTACAGTATACAAGAACTTCTATCACATAGACGATGCTGTATTTATACATTAAATATAATGCATTGCAAAGCTGACAATAGTAATGAAGTCTGTAGTCCTTTTGTTAGCGTGAATGAGTTGTGATCATGGGATTGCACTTTCTCTCAAATGTTGTGTTAATAGTAGTAGGTATAGATTCTAGCTTCACTACATTTGTTAGTTAGGAGAGATAGTTGCAACAATGAATATCTAGTAAATTCAGCATTTGAGTATTAATGCACACATCAGTGATAAAATCAACATAGTGATGGTTATTATTATGACATATCTGCTATGTAGTTCACTCAGGCAATGTTTGGCAGTTATCCTTTTAGTCAGCTTTGCTTTGGACTACATAATTAGACTGTCTTAAAACTGTGAAAATAAATGTGTAGTTATGTACATGTACTGACATATTGTAAACACCACTAATCTTTATTCTTCTTTCTCTCTAGGCTATAATAAGTGCATGTGAGATGCTGAACAGCAGAATTGATCCTGTGAGACAAAAGATGAACAACCCAACTTGGAAAGACCTTATTGCTCGTTGCCAATCCAACGGGATTGATCTTAGTGCTAAAGCATGGTAATTTATTTACAAATCCAACTTTTTACTGCTACTGTGCAGAATTTTTCTATAGGGTCACCATGAAGTCAGATGATGACTTTGCCTACATGTCTTATGGTGCAAATTGTACTGAAGTTGAAATAGATGTTCTCACTGGAGAAGTTGAGGTGTTAAGAAGTGACATTCTGTTTGACTGTGGGCAGAGGTGATTACTTATAATGGTGGTACAATTTTGTGACTGATATTCTACTTGCCCGCAAATGTTCCTGAATGGAATTTCTCACTGTACTCTGCTCTATGTATGTATGTACAGTGTAGCTATTCTGGACATGTCTATCCTTTTGGTGCAACAACAGTACAGCTGCAAAATTAGTGCACACAAACAATTTCAAGTTATTTGTACATACATACATACTTTTTAAGAGATCAAGTGTTAAGAGGTCGTAACACACTGATTACTTGATATGCATTTCAATTATTTAGTATAACTTACCATGTATGTACCTGCGTACATTCTAGTCACATATGTACAGTTACGTTAAGTGTGTTACTGTGTAATATTTAGCTGGCTGTAGTCTGTTCGTGTTTGCTTGAGCCCTTAGTTTTGTTTCTCCTTAAATACTGTTGTTTGCCTGCTGCAAAAAGCATTTAGTATCCCGTTAAGCTCTTTAAATTCCAGAGCTGTTTCTGTGCTACCATTACTGCAGAAGGCTGATGAAGCCTTAAAACTATCCCATATATCTACATATCATGCAAAATCATGGCTACTCAATCAACCGTGCATAGTTCTAGGGGCTATTTACCTATTTCTAGAATATAGTCAGCTTGAAATAATGTGAAACCAAACCAGTATTACTATTACCACCTTTAGTGTTAAACCATGTAAATCACAGAAGAACCTAAAAATTGCTTAACAGCAACTTAGGCACCTCTAAAAATATTTATTGTTTAAGTTGATATACGTTGCTTTTGCTGCTGTTTTGCTAATGCTTTACATCTTGCTTTGAACAGTGAGAGTCAACAGTGAAACAATTTGTGTAGCTAAACTTTGGAAACGCTGAGCCTTCCTTTTGGTAAAAATATCAGTATTATTCAGCTACCACAATAGAACAGTCACTTCTCTAGTGGAGCAGTCACTTCTCTAGTGGAGCAGTCACTTCTCTAGTGGAGCAGTCACTTCTCTAGTGGAGCAGTCATTCCCATAGTTCAGTTAACCGAGAATCCAGAAAAGTAGGGTCCAGATAACTAAGGTTTCATTACATGTACTCAACTTGTTTGGTGGTAGTTATGTACGTATGTATTTACTGTATGTAAATTTGCTCACTTTCGAGCTACAAGGAACAGATTTTAAGCTATGCATTCCAACATTTGTTTCAGTATAAATCCTGAAGTTGATATTGGACAAATCGAAGGAGCTTATGTTATGGGACTGGGTTACTGGTTGACTGAGAAATGTGCCTACAATGAGAATAGTGGAGAATTATTAACATTCAACACTTGGGTATGTAATTTTATTTAACTCTTAAACCCGCACATAATTTTAAGGAATATGTGATTACACGTAACCAACCATTTTAAATGGCCTGTCTAGCCAGACTAGCCTAACTCTATTAGTCTAAAGCCATATACCAATTAAATAACCACTGTAACAACAGAGGCTTACTTGTTATGAAGCGATGAAAACGGCGACTCGATTTTCTGTTATTTCTCAATACTCATGATGGCAGCCGTAATAGCAATTACTTAAATCACGTGAGCTATATATGGTGTGACTAACTCTCCTCGTGTTTATTTCACATGAATCTGATGAAGTATGAAGGAGATATTAACCATTTTGTTAAGGAATGTAAGGGTTTTGCATGCTTATTTTGAGTAATAATAGTTTCAGGGTGAGTTTTAGCCCCATGCTTTTGTGCTAAGATAAACCCCTAGGTACCATTTTAATCCTTGTTTAATTACGAATAAAATGGTGTCGATTACGTAGCCATAGGGAAAATGATTTGTAAGTTACAGTGCTTTGTTTACAGCCATACGTAAATGCCAATTTATCGGTGTATGTAGGTTTAAGGGTTAATAGACATTCTAATATTAGTATAACTTTTCTTAACAGGAATATAAACCTCCTCAATGTAAAGACATACCAGTTGATTTTAGAGTGGAATTGCTCAAGAATGCTCCTAATCCTGTAGGAGTTCTGGGCTCTAAAGGTAATATGTATAAGCCTTTTACTGGGCAAGACTAATGTGTGATTAAAAGAGGATAAAGACTGAGGGAATGGGTGGCAACTTTGGAAATGAAATCCTAGCTCTTTGATACGGTTCATACTACTATCACTACCTTTTAAGCAAATTTATAAACTACTTCTCAGTGAAAAATGCACTCATATTTGCATTGCAGACTTTTCGAGCAACCGTATGACCCATTTGGCTTTGGTAGAATTGACCTTCCTCCTTAGTAGCTATAGGTTCTGAATAAACTGAACCAAACACATGCACAGTGTGTTGCTTGTGAGGTCATGGAATCCAAATAGCTTACAGATTAAGTCACAATGAGTTGACTTTTTTCCAGCCCTTATTGATTATCCAGCTATAACTCTCAAGCTGGAATATTATAATAAATGATTTTCTCCTAGATACTTCCTGTGCCAAGTGATGATGTAGATAGATAACACCAAAACTTGGCTTAAGCTTTTTAGTGTACATCGATTATCACTAGATGTAATAATATTATAGGAACTTGTATTGGTGAAATTTTACTTTAGATATTTTTGACTTTTCAAAAATTTGATATTTCGTAAATTTCTTGCTATTATACAGTACTGTAAGTGGTTGTGTTTTTATAACTTATGCAATAATTACATCTCATGAACTACATGTGTACATATTTCCCAATTCTAGGAGGATAAGAGTCCACATATACAAATTTTATATTTCATCTGTAGCTATTGGTGAACCTCCTATGTGTACAAGCTGTTCTGTGCTGTTTGCTGTGAAGAAAGCAATTGTGGCTGCTAGAAAAGAAATTGAGAACAAGGATTTCTTTCCTCTCAGTATGTTACCTTGTTTTGTGTACCATGTACAATACATACAGAAGTACATGTATGCATAGTCCACAGTATAAGTTATTCACATAATAGTATGTACAGTGGAACCTCAGTTATCTGAATCCCTTGGGACCAGTGGTGGTCCATAAGTCTGAAAAGTCCGTATAATCACTGAATTTGTGTATAAATAGCCGCATAAAGAACATTTTAAATTTTCAGTATTACTGACTACCTTAATAGAACGGTCGTTACTCTAATCAAGAGTTCATAATATAAAGAGGGAGGGAGAGTGTCCAACACTGTATTACCTGGTCAAAACACACTGCGTTCAAAGATTGCATCATATTCTGAATATTTCAGTATACTTCAGTATAATTCCATACAAATTCGTCACCTGGCTTCACCTACTGAAGAGCGTTGATAGATGTTGATTTATCAAAGGGAAGCATTCTTAGTGCTTAGATTTATTAGAATTAACACCCTTTCAGTAGTGATTTAATAAGTTTTGGTGTTGATAGTCATTGCGTAATCTTTGAACCAGTGTGTTTTGATCAGGTAATACAGTATTGGATACTCTCTCTCCCTCTATATATAATGAACTCTTGTTCTAATGGAGCAGTCTTTTCCGTAGTTCGGTTAACCAAGAATCCGGATAAGTGGGGTCCAGATAACTGAGGTTCCACTGTAGCTGCATGATTATTTTGTACATATTATGTGTATATATCGTAGTGACCTGCTTATGATTGTGTTGTTTTGATTTCTTTCAGATGGACCTGCTACAGTAGAGGACATCCAACAACAATGCATGGTGTCTCCTTCCCAATTCACTCTTTAGAAATTTTACATGTATAAAAATTTGCACACTTAGGCATGTACATAATTGTAAAATGTTTTACAGCCACATGTACCTATGCAGTAAAATACTGAACATGTAGAGTATTGTTTGGCCAATTCAAAAGCAGGAATAAGTATCATGTAAAGCCAATTTATTGATACCTACATATAGTTTTCCATCATTCTCACTCATACAACTGCACCCTAGTGTATTGGCAATTATTAGTATTATTGTGTGTAAAATATCTCTGTAAAAGATTATAATATTGTAATAGTCAGTTACTGTAACATAGCACTCAGTAATTCCAACTGAAACTATAATATCACTAGACATTTTTCAAACTCATGTTGTTTTTTTTGTACCCTGCTTGCTGGAAAAAATTCGTTGTTTGTGTCTGTTACACTTCTGGAAAGCTTATTATACAACCTCTTGAAGTAAACATGTCACTGTAGTTTTAAACAAAACTAATTACTGTATAAAATAATTTGACGACCAAGTACTTGATGTATAAATGAAATATTTTAATAATAGTATTACAAAATATTCTAGTACTGTAAGGTTCTAACGCTCCCAGTCAACTCTAGTTTTAGTTCTGGTACTTCAAGTCAACTGCAATTTTAACATTCAGTGGTGCCCCAGTTTTAGTTTGTGGTACACCATAATCAGTGATAGTGAATCTGTTTCATTGAAACTGCTGAAAAAGGTGCATGGAGTAAGGAGAAAAAATGCATGACTGGACCTTGAACCTGCAGCCACTCCGGAGTATCCTTTGTCCCTCCTCAGATGTACCATATCTTTTGTTGATGACTTCTCACATGTCATTCACCAAAGATACGAAGCTGAACATGAAGAAGGGTATTTTTTTTTGAACAGCACCAACAAGTAGCAGTTCATTAATATGCTTACTGCTTCTTGGAGAGAAATTGTAAAGTATACCATGCTTCAGGAGATGCTGATGTGATGATTGTCAAAAAGCAGTAGAATTAGCCAGAGTAGCAGACACTGTGCTAGTTGGTGATGACACCGATCTTCTTGTATTGTTGTGCTATCATGCCTGCTTGGAATCACACAACATATTTTTCAAACCAAAGCCACTATGAAACCTAGGGTGTGGAACATAACTGCTGTCAAAGAGAAACTTGGCTTTGAAATATGCTACAACATTCTCTTCCTGCATGCAATACTTGGATGTGACACAACACCACAGCTATATGGCATTGGGAAAGGTAAAGTCGAGTAAATACTTTCAAATGCAGGCCAAAGTGTTCAGTGCAGTAGCATCTACACCAAATGACATCATGGCTGCAGGAGAGCAAGCACTAGTGGATTTATACAGTAGTAGTCCAAAGGAAGGATTAAACTCTATCCACTACAAGCGTTTTGTGAATAGGTAGCTAAAAACACTACAGTTGTTCTTCCATAAACTTTGCCACCTACTTCAGCTGCTGCTAAATATCACAGTTTCCGTGTATAATTCCAAACACAAGAGTGGAAAGGTGATGCCAGTGAAATGCAGCCAACTGCATGGGGGTAGAAAGACTATGATGGAAAACTGATGCTTGTGCTAACTGATCTATCGCCTGCTCCAGATAAGCTGTTGATAATGATTAGATGTAACTGACTGCAGCAGCATGAGATGTACTTGCAAGAAATACAAGGTGAAATGCTCTTCTGTTTGTGGCAACTGCAAAGGAACAGGCTGCACCAACTCAGATACCTCAATCCATGAAGAAGATGATACAGATACCAACACTGAATGAAAGCGAAACTTACCATTTATATACCCAAGAGAGTAGATTTTCCCCTACCACGGCCATGGTTAACGTGTGTCATTGTGTATGTACCTAACTTAACTTGTACAATGTCAGGTTTGGAGTTGTAAACAATTAAATCCATCTTCATGACAATGGAGAATGAAAACAATCGAATTGTATATAAAGCTATGCTATTTCTCGGTTTCCATGGTAACACATGCACCTTCTAGTCTTCATTATGACCCTCTGTTATGAAAATAGTCCCTTGCCATGGGAAAAGTATCACTAGACAAGCAATAAATAGCTTAACCCAAAATTAATTAAGTGCGTGGGCGGGACTAAATAATATTAGTTTTGTCCAGTAAAATGATGATAACTTTAGAACAGATTAAGCTATGGATACCAAACAAGTGTCATCTTGTTGCTTATAGTGAGAGCAATCATTTGATACCAAATATAAATAGTTTGGATAATGTATAGCTGAAATACAAGCACAAATCCTAATTTTTTGCTAAAAAATGGCAAAAAAGGTCACTTTCCCCTTATGGGATTTTCCGGGACTTTTGATATGTTATAGAGCACATTTTTCTGTGCTAGAAACTGTTGAAACCATTTGTGTTGCAATTAGTTAAAGGTTGACCCCTTTTTTTTCATAAAATGACTGGACTACTAGTGTTGGTATTCTAGCTGGAATAATGACCATTACAGATTGATGTACAATCATTGAAGCACACAAGGTTTAATTAGATAGTGAATCTACTTAGATTCACTTTCACAGTATTAAATTTCATAATGGTTAATTTAACAACATCTGAATCCTACAACAGATCATATTATGGCTTGCATAGTGATTTGACGACTATAATGTGATTTGTTGCTAGAGTACAGTACATCATCAATAATTAGTTCACTTAAAGTGTCCAGCTGGCTAGTATATACGCCAATTGTATGTAAAGTTATGTAGTGAACAACATGTTTTTAAATACATTGTATTAAATTTTGGCATACTTGTTTTGCAAAACCTTTGACTGTTGTTCACACAAAAGCACTAGTGGTATTTTGTACATTATTATGCACAAAGTCATTCACTTTGTAGTAATAAATGTGAAACGGTACCTTTACTGAAGCAGCACAAAAAATTCAACACACTCAATTAAACATGCTTTAACATTTCACAGCTGAAGTATACTGACATATCCTGACTCTCAATAAGTAGCTATAAAAAGATTGCTCTGTTTTAGTACTTCCACTAGTCTATTTTAGAGTGTATTTGGACCATTTGTCACAACTATAACAAGGGACTGTGTTTAGGCTGATACAGAGTTACATAGTACATACCACCTATCGGTACATACTTTGTAATTTTACTTTGTTTAACTTTTCTTTATACATTGTGCAAAGATATCACTTCAAACCATCTATATTTATTGCCACAATGTAAATGACTTTGTGCAGAATTTCTCACCTTCAATGTGTCAAAGATTTCGCAAAACATGTGATTCACACACTTTACATCTAATTGCTGTACCCTACAAATTCCATTATGGTTACAAGCCATATTATGATCAATTGTTGGAGCTTCATCAGGTGACAATGTAATTACCATATATGTGCATAACTAACTTGCATGAATTCTAACCAACTGATATAAAAGGAAAAAAACTCTTCAGAGCACGCTACCAGTTACGGCTGCCTTGCTAAGTTTGCTATCTTTGAGAACTACAGCGGTCCCTTCTCACTGGAAGAATGAGTCTGGTAAAGTATACAGTACCTAATTACAATACTGGAGTGGCAGTGGAAATAAAATACATTGCTCCTACAAGTGGTGAAAGAGTACAGTTCACTCTTAGAAAGGATGACAATAACTACATGTTTCTTGTTGCCGTTCGCTACGACACCAAACAGTTCATTGTGAACACCAAATTAGATGGCAATTGGGGTGAAGAAGTTACATATAATGATCGGTTCAATTTTAACAGCAATATCGCAATAGTCATTAGAGTTAAGGCTATGCCAGAAAACTATTTTTTGATCGAGGTCAATGGCAATCATATGGCCAAATTTCAATACAGGCACAATCCTGTAACTGATGTTGTTGAGGCTGGATACCAATCCAACGTGAAACTGGAGAGTTTCTTTGTGCAGTATTAACTGACTGACTCAAATCAAATAAACCAATTAAAGGACTTGGCTGAAACAATAATAAATATTATGCAATGTAGTCTGTTTGTATTGTAGTATGTTGTTTAAAACATATATAATTCAATAATTATAATGAATTTCATCCATTGTACACAGGAGTGGATCTAGGATTAATAAAGTGGGGGGCTAACTCAAGGTACTAATCTCTTGGGTGGAGGCATGCAAAGTATATATATATATACCTCCCAGCATGTAAAGCATGCTGTATCAGTGATTTTAAAATTCCCAACTGGCACATTCACTGTTGTATGGTGGTACGGTTGGGATCTAATTATTGCTCAAGGACTTTGAGTTCCTGTTAATTAAATAGTCCAATAATATCAAGTCTATTCTTAAAATCATTAAAATTGTTGGCTGTCACTACATAATTTGGGAGTAGTATAAACATAATACTGTTGCTTGTATGAGGAGCAGGAGACAAATTTAGTCATGTTAAAAACCATTGTTCAACAGTTCATGGAATGGCTGTGTAGCTAAACTATTGTGACATTGCTCACCCTCTTACTTAACTATATAGTCATTAAGTTAGTGGTGCATGTGATCTTTGCATCCTAATTGTGTAAACATGGTTTATACCTAATATGGTTTCTTGAATTACTACTATATATAGTAATCTGGTTAGTAATGGGATAACCACTTTCCTTATGTGCTACTAAGCACCACTGAAGTGTGAATTGTTTTCATTTTGCATAATAGTAAGTTGTTGAATTACAACTTCTACACCACTATGCAAGATGAACCCTTGATTGATTCAAGCTGTGAATTTGATAAAAGAACAGATGAAAATATTAAACTATAGCTACCACATGAAACCTGAATAGTTAGTATATTACACAAGAGATGTTTGGAAAAACAAATATTGAAATGCATAAAATTAATTGTTTTAAAGGTAACTATATACCATGGAATGTACATAGATAACTTAGTTAAGCAGTGACATGTGAAGATATTATGTCAAATTTTTTTGTTGTATTACATGTCTAGTAAGGCCACAAATATTTTACCTGAAGGTGACTGTTTAGGCACATTTCACTGTATGTGGACTTTGAGTGAAATGTGATTGCTTGTCCATGCAACTATGTGTTACTCTATTTTATTCAAGCAATAAATATGCATGACCTAACAAATACAATGAACCTAGCCATGGTGCATCTATAGTAAATAGTCTTCTGTGTATGTGTGGCACAATTGTTAGAATCATACATGCAATTATTGCACACGCATGACAACTGAGGGGTACATATATAATTTCTATGTGCAAATTCAGATTCTCTCACCATTAGGTCATTTTGTACATTTGTATTAAAACAACCATACATATATATATTTTCTATGTTTGTGTGTAATGCCATACTTTTATTTGAAAATTTGCTAGGAATATCCTTGATATCATGTAGTCAGCAGTAGTAAGGTAACAATGGAACTGTGTATTTTCCATGTGGTTCATATATAGTAGTTTTAAAGAAAAAATCTTTGACTTCAGTTGTAAGCTAAGACACTTTGTCATTACTAAATCTGTGTGTATTTTGTAAGTAATCCTCCTTGTTCCTCCTCCTGACAGTAACCTGAGCATCACCTGTAATGGCAACTGTGCCAGTAGCTGTGGCAACAACATCAGTAGTCCAAGTACTGTAAGTATGTGCACATGAATAATGTATAAGTTTGTGTGCATACACATGTGCATGTTATGTGCTTGTGTAAGAAGAAGGTACATTATGTGTTTACATAATTATGTGTGCTGTGTGTATGCATACTTGTGTGTGTGTGCGTGTGTGTGTGTGTGTGTGTGTATGTGTATGTGTATGTTTGTATAAGTGTATGGCTTTAATGTGCTTACGTCTATGAGTTAGTCAAGTGGTTAGAGGGTTTATTTCAACATGTCATTGAGAAAGAAGCTTTAGCCATGTTATTGAGCAAGAATTTAGCTTTTCTCACATTGCTCCAGTCTACCCAGCTGTTTAAATAAATGGAGACATGGTAAGCAAATACAAACTGTCCATATCTTTTGTAATGGGTGAGGTCAGGTGGTGCCTTTAGTATGCACACCTTCACCTGTGAGACATACTATGGCCTCTTGTAGGTTACTAGTCCTGAGGATTTTAAGCACCGGCCCTTAAGCACATGCAGGTTGTCCATTCAGGTGTGACGTTTATAAAGTGCAGCTGTGACCATATTCATAGGGAAGCCAAAGGCTTTGCTTTAGCTTTGTGTGTGTGTGTTACTTTGTCTGTGTGTAATGTGCATGCGCGCGCATGCGTGTGTGTGTGTGTGAGTGTGTGCGTGCATGCTGTTATACTACATGAGAATCTTTGTATTACAGCTGAGAGAAAAGTCTGCCTATTTATTTGGTAATGGTGGTTTTTTAATTCAAGGACCTAACAGAGGTGGTACAATTTCTGAACTGAATGCAATAATTGCATACTGTATGTTGTTGTGCTAACCATTGTTTGTACCTGTATGTGTGTGTGTGTGTGTGTTTGTGTGTGTGTGTGTGTGTGTGTGTGTGTGTGTGTGTGTACATAATGATTATCTAATCCAAAACAGCCAAGCTGTAAAAAAAAGGTGCAGCCCTCAAAAAGGTTATGGTATGAAATCCAAGGTGGCGGCCAAGAAATGGCTGTGATGGGAAAATTTTTTTATAATGACAATTCAGGTGAATTGGGGCCGCTTGGTCTTGACACAAAATTCACATGAATTAAACTTTTTACTACCATTACAGCCATTTCTTGGCCGCCACCTTAGATTTCACATCTTTTTTCACCATAGGGCCACTTCAACTAAATTTCTTCTTTCTCGGGCCCGACCGACCCATAAAATTTGTAAATGAAATGTTTTTGTTCATTTTTAAAGATCACATGTTCGATCACGTGAGTTTGTGGTGTCAATGTATTGTTGGCTATCCATATCTGCTTTGCATGGGGTGAGCTTTGTTATTACAAGAACAGTTGTAAAAGCAGACTATGGATGGACGTTTGGTCACTTAGATGTGCTAACCATAGCTAATAGTTTGTTATCGAACGACGTAGTTACACGTGTTGCCATAACTTCAGTTTAAAAAAATTATTACCACCTATTATTATTTTATTTATACCTACCTACCGACCCACTTTTCAACTAATTTCAGTCCGAGAAACAAAAGATTTAGTTGAAGTGGTGTAGCCCTTTTGAGGGTTGCACTCTTTTTTACAGCTTGGCTGTTTTGGATTAGATTTCACTTCTTTTTGCATTTGTATGCCCCAAAGCCGGCCTATGGCCAGCTTTGGCACAGGAAGAAGAAAAAGATGAAGAAGAAAAAGATGAAGAAAAAGATGAAGAAAATTTTTATATGTTTTAACTATTTCTAATTTTATCAATAAATCAGGACACACAATAGTGTGTCGTGCGGCCCAAGGAGCCGGCGTGCCACATCGTTTGCATATTGACAGGAAGAAAGAAAACGTCATTTTCACACTTTTGTATCTCGGTGATCCCTTATCTGATTGGAACCACATTTGTTACAGCGTTGCCCGCCAGCTAGGGGAGTCTACATACCAAATGTGAAGGAAATTGATTCAGCCATTTCCGAGATACGAGCCGCCAAAGTTTTGATTTTTTTCTTCGTGTTTTCGCACACTTGCAAAAAACTGCTATAAAATGTAAACCGCGTACTTTGATCGCCTTGAAATTTGGCACACAGAAAGGGAGTCCAAAGGCGAATTATAGCATCATATTTGGTGCAAATCTGATGAAAGGTTCAGGAGTTATTACTGATTATTGGCGTAAAACAGATCGATTTGTTGTCACGCCTACAGGGTAAACCACTTCATGGAATGAGTTGAAAGTTGCTATGTAGATGGAGTAACCATCGTAGGAGGGTCATACATACTTTGGTGTATTATGGGGGTAACTTGCCTTTGTTAATAAAGGGAAGATTTTACGTGGATATTTTCTTTGTTTATAAAGGGAAGATTTTACGCCAATGTCTCCTTTGTGTACTTAATGGAAAGATTTTATGCAGAGTAAGTGACGTAAAACCCAATGCATGCAATTGCATAGTATGTGCCTACTAAAGGGAAAATTTTATGCAAACTGTCATTTAACATAATACACACTTGTGGTAACCATGGTAACACTATGAAATGGATCCTGATGTATCAATGGCAACAACAGAGCATGGTATAGTAGTATCCATGGCAACACTACAAAACATACCTTCAAAGTTACAAACTTAATTACAACAGATCATGGTATTGCAATATCTATGCAACACTATTATAAACACACTATTTCAGACTTACAATTGTATGATTATTTATAGTCTATCATGTACACCTTTAACAACAAACTTCTTACTAATATAACAGTCTGGGTTTATAAAATGTATAGAATAATATAGTAAGATCATGGGGAGTAAGTAGTGTACTTGTTACCCACCCTTGAAGAAAAAGAAAACACATATCTTATATGTTGGGAACATCTGTTTATTGATGTCTACATAGCAGCCACTCTGATGTCAGCTGTTTACAGTGGCAAGGAATAAAATTTTTTGGAACATCAGTTCAGTAATGTGACATCAGCTGTTCCCAATGGTAAGGAATAAATGTTCTGTTTATTGATGTCTTCATAGCAGCCACTCTGACATAAGTTGTTCCCAGTGGTAAGGAATAAATGTTTTTTTTTTTGAAACATCAGTTTAGTAATATCTCCATAGCAGCTACACCTATGCCAGCTGTTTACAGTAGTAAAGAACAAAATTTTTTGGAACATCAGTTTGGTAATGTCTCCATAGTAGCCACTCTGATGTCAGCTGTTTACAGTAGTAAGGAATAAATTCTTTTTTTGGAACATCAGTTTAGTAATGTCCCCATAGCAGCCACACCTATGTCAGCTGTTTATAGTGGTAAGGAATAATTTTTTTTGGATAATTAGTGTAATGTCTCCATAGCAACCACTCTGACATCAGCTGTTCCCAATGGTAAGAAATAAATGTTCAGAAAATCTGTTTATTGATGTCTTCATAGCAGCCACTATGACGTCAGTTGTTCCCAATGGTAAGGAATAAAATTGGGAACATATATCAATTATTTATGTTCATAAGAACAGTTAAATGTGATTGCTGAGTATATTGTATATGCTTACCGTTTTTAGGTGCACCTTGTAAGAAGCAGAGAAGAAGATACGGAAACTGCAATGGGTGTCGAGCTACCAAGTGTGGTGTTTGCAACTTTTGTAGTAAACCTAGTTTGAAAAAACCATGTGTAAACAGAAAATGTACTAGTTTAGTGTAACTTCATGGTCTGATTTCTTTCGATTGAGTGTTTGCTGTAACACAAAAGATTACTTGTAAAAATTTTATGAGTTCTGTGGGGGGGGGGGGGGGGGGGGGATTGCAGCTCATGTTCATGTTTTCAAGGTGGATGGTCTGTAAACATCATGATCTATAGTTGGTTCAGTCGTGGTTGAACAAGTTTAATAGTGTAGCCATAGCCATTTGGGATTGTAAACTCCAAGAAGCATTCTGATAATTAGCATTTAGTTTTGTGGCACATTAAATCCAATCCCCGGCCCTTTCATGTGTTTCTGGTCCAGGTCAGGGTAACTATACACGGTAAGTGGCATACTGAAGTAATATTAAAATTGTAGCTCCATTGACAAGCTCTTCACAAGAATAAGCAAATACACATTGGGCTTTATACATTTTACGTACCTCTGTAGATGACCAGAATTATGAAAACATGCATATTGCTAGTGCTTCAAAAATGGCCTAAACAATCTGGTTCCCATGGCCAGTACATTCTTTATGAAGAGCAATTTCTGTTTTGTAATAATTCATGATCACTTACAGCTATATGGGAGCAGTATGATCAGGAGGAAGCACTATGTTAATTTAATTTCCTAGTTTACGTCCTAGGACAAAAAATGTTGCCAACTCCCTATAGTTATGTCTATAAACTTTATTGACCTAAGTAAAAAAATTTAATGTATAAAAATAAATTGTTTATAATTAGACATAATAAAACTGCTGATTAAAGGCCTGAAGGTTGTTAGCTTTTAATTTTTAGTACTGTTTGCAGGGTATGGTGAGGTTTGAAATTTGTATTGACTGGAAAAATTGCTGTCTTACTCTGTGCCCACTCCCAGTATTGGCATATGATATCTTGCCATAGCCATTCAACATTACGTGGGGCAAATATTTTCTCATGCAAGTAATGTGAGTAGCCATATCTGTGTGTTAAGTATATAATGCATAAATGAAGGCAAACAATAGTACCTACATTTCACCCTTGAACATGTTCACTGCTTTCTGGGCTATGACTTGTCTGCAACCACTTGTAACTATGCCTGTTTCATCAAGATTAGGCATAGTTTTGGAAGCAGCTTTAGCTGCCTTCCATCGAGATGTACCGCATGTATCATCATCACCTTCCTATGAATATATTATATCACTTAGAATACATGGCTAGCAGTTACACATCACTGAAATAACACAACTGTTACTTACAGTTCCTGATGTATATCCAAGTGTTTCCAAATGTTGGTCCACATTTGTGTCCTTTACAAATAATCATCAGCATAGTATAACTCCTGCTGGGTTCTACAGTGTAGATATTGTCACACGGTTACTGCAGTATAAACACAAGAAGTATGATCATAAAGCATGCATTTTGAAGGAATTATACAACTTATATTTTTATCTTACAATTTTTGCCAAACTTCCATCACACATGTGTACAGTGTGCACTATTAAGCATACACTACAGTGCTGTACCCAGGAATGCTATAATTCATTACACACCTCAAATAGTGCTGTGGCATCTAAATATGCACCTTCAGAGATGTGGAAAATTAAGGTCTTGGCATGGTTTCCTGTCACAAAGAAGGCAACCACTTAATTGAAGACAATAGGAATGACAAAGTGCAATGGGCACACAATTTTCCGAACTACAAAAGGTACATCTGATTGTTGCTGCGGCGTAAAATTATGGGCATGTCCTGCTTTGTTTGGCCCTTAACCTATCGACTGTGATCAGACAAGCGGGCAGACAGGCAGACAGTCCAAAAAATATTATTTGAGTTTTGGCGAGTTTTCAAAATTTTACATCTGGCTGCCTGTAAGTGTTTTCTTGTTTTTATTGCTGCATTTAATGGAGTGATACTATTCCATTAAGGTGATTTTTGCTGCATATGATACATCTATTAAAGATTTTAGATGCGGCACTTTTAGTAGCATCTGTCACTTTAATGGGGAACCCTACTAAATGTAATAATACTATTATTTCAGTATTTATATATTCAACATACATCATGTATAGGCACGACACAATGACAAACTATTTATAACTCGATTTCTACACTTAAAATTAGGAAACAAAATACTATATGTTCATTGTGTTGAAGCTACATATAAAAACAAATACAAAGTGAATAAAATGGTTCATAGAGTACCCATTTTAATAAAATATGTTATTTTGCATGGGAGGAGGTCAAAATCAGCAAAGATTTATGGAAACTAAATAGAAAAGGTTATGCTTGTGTGCAAGAAGAGTAAAAACTGGAGAGTGTCTTAAGACTAACATAGTAATTAGCTTAGCCTTGTATTGGATACATGCCGGTATTAAGTAAAGATCAGTCTCTGATATCCTTATTATAGACTTCTGCTACTTTCAATAGTAAAGTTTTGTCATAATCAGTTGGATTAGAAGTGTCTGGTATATAAATATGTATTACTGTATTTAAGAGTAGCATTACGATTGCACACATGCATATGTAATTATGTATGTACAGTACGTACCTCCTGACTTTAGAAAATTGGTACAGCTCCTTGTTCTCATCTATGTGGACTGAATATTGATGCTGGACACTCAAAAATTGCCTCCCTCTTCAGTTTCCTTAGCTCATACAGTATTTACAATATCACCATTCTTGGAAGGATTTTGAAAAGGCTGTAGGGTTAATTCTTGGTACCTATGGCATAATGCAACTCAATACATAACACTATAGGAGATCTAGAAACATAATGACAGTACAAGAACAATGTATACAACTGCAGTATGCTTCTCATTTGACTGGGTGACACATTCTCATTCTCTCTCTCTATATATAATATATATATATATATATGCAATAGCACAGGTGTGCATAACAATGATAGTGCGCTTGACTTTTATGGCATACACATAGAGTAGTGCAGAATTCATTGCGATAAAAACATATCTCGAAAATGTTATCTCAAGATTGATATTACCAGTATCTCAATAAGAATTG
Organism: Dysidea avara; assembly: GCF_963678975.1. Classification (NCBI taxonomy): domain Eukaryota; kingdom Metazoa; phylum Porifera; class Demospongiae; order Dictyoceratida; family Dysideidae; genus Dysidea; species Dysidea avara. Next base: position 34,374,732 of record NC_089273.1, read on the forward strand.
ATGTCATAATGCACCATTTTGTTAGCACAGTTTGACATCAGTATTTGTTGCCTTAAAATCCTTTCCCAACTAGTTTGACACCTTTACACAAGCTTATTGGTAGCTACCTGGTAATGTGACTGCTGTTGTATCTCCAGATGTCTTTACAGATAAAGTTTATTGTACAGCATTCTACAGTATTCTGTGACTCTGACTGTTGTACCACATACAGTATCTAATCCTTACCCTGTTCTTCTCAGCTGAAAACTGCTCCAGTGTATGAAGAAATCCCAAGGTTGATAACCCTGGGTTAAACTTCTGCAAATAATCAAAAAACAGAAATACACCTTCATCAAAGAGATACTGTGAATGTCTCTCCACACAGCCTATCCAAAAAGCTTCCAAGTACTGTTCATTCTTGCACTCATTACAATGAAACACTATATCATCTAGGTCATATCTCCCATAAAATTCACACAAACATTGCTCATGTCCATATGTCGATGCACATGCATAAACATACCTTTCAGTGTAACCACAATCTTCTTGCCTTCAAAGTGTTTACTCTGCATTGTTGCACTACAATACGAGCATGTTGGATTTCCTCTTGGAGCAACTGTCCTCACTGATAAAAGGTGAACAGTATAATTTACATCAACTGTATGATTATGTGAAATAATCAATACGTATTTAACTTGACATAATGTTATATTGCAGACATAAAATTTATATAGCTATCTATTTTGAGAAATAAAACTGTATTCATAAATGTCTATCATGTAGTGTCCTTACAGTGTCTTCTAAAGAAATATGAAATTATCAGTTTTAATGAGATGTTTCATGGTATACAAGATAGCTAGGAAAAATTCACCTATCAGTGTCAATTAAATTTCCACTACTAGGACAAGAAAACTGTGTGGGAGGAATAAATGAAAAGTAGTGCCCATTCCAATATTCTCTGTCATGAAGAGGGTGGTTATGATGATCACCGTCATCACACAGTGAACAAAGGTATGCCATCGTTGAGTACCAACACTGATGGCACCGTATTATTGCTGCATTAGTATCACCACAGACTGAACATTCCTGAAAAAAAATTTACAAAAATCAGTTAGTTGAATGCACCAAATGAAAAATTAGACAAACATTTGGGTACCCAACAGGTCTGACTTCATACAGTTTACCTCTGAAAGATCAAAACGGACCATTAATAATTGATCTCGTAGCTTTTAAACACTTGGTAGGCTAATTATTCATTTTCCTTTCTATAGTCATTTAACATGGTGCATAAAATTTGGAAGGGTTAAAGTATCTATATAAGTTGAAAAGCCTGGTCTGATCAGTTGTAACTTCTGGTATGATCATTTGCAATTCTATAATGTCCAATGTTTCTTGCCATTTGATGCATGCAATGAAGCAGGTTTTCGTGCTAAATGAAGTGCTCACAATTAAGAATACTGTATAGCCTTCAGATAAAGCTTCCAGTGCTGTCATTTATCATTTACTGTACAGTGTGGTCAATAGTAGGTGGAAACTTGCTTGAATTCTTTCTGTAGACCACATGCAAACCAGTAAACACCTAGGTATATTCTATCAACTAAAGCATGCCTTTATAAACAACTTTTAGAGTTCTAAACAGGTATTCTAACCAGAAGTTACATTTAGTTGTAGTAGTGTAGTATTTGAGTGCATTGTTTTTCTTTTTTATAGCCTAACCTATTTAATATAGCTTTTTTTTTCCATTTTAGCAGCTGTTTTGGTTACAGCTCTTTTCCCACTATACGTGTAACTTTTACGCCATATACATAGCTTTACTCTCTCACTGATAATTAATTAGTACCTGCCTACCTGTTTCAGTACTGTTTGTTTTAGGGCTTTTGTACATGCAATCAATAGTAGTGAATAGTAGCTTATGCTACTCAGGAAGGTGATCACAATAGGTATAGTGTGTGTAGGTGGTAGAATTGTAAAAGGTGCACTGAGAAGTGTACTATTGTTTTAGTACATGTATGTTGTGTAGACTAATATTGATTTAGTGCAAATTAGCTATTGGCAATAAGTTTTGTACGTACATAAGGAATGCATAATATCATGTGTCAGTCACAAACTTACTATCACCCTACTTGGATGCATAACATATGAAACGCATGCACCATAATACCATATAGGAATAGTACCACAGTATAGCAGGTATTGTACGTTATATACAAATTCACTTCTTTTTTGCCAGTATATTAAATATCATGTACAATCTGATGTGGTATTATTACATGCATGGCCTGTATCGGTACCTGTCTTACAGTGCAGGACTTTCTGGATTATGCACTAACTCCTACATGTGTAGGACAGACCATCGTAGCATTAACTATAATGTAATGGGAACCAAGCAGTAATTATCAGCACCATTTATGTAGGTATGTTGCATGTCACTTTGTTGTTGTCATTATAATGTACATGTAGTCCCTGCAAGTAGGGTAGGTACCAGCGCTATTGTTCTAAGTTATATACTATGCAAAACACATACCATTTCAGGTAGCAATGCCATTGATGTCATTAAATCTTCAAATAATTTAGCTCTATGATCCTCCCAGCTTTGCTCCAATTGTTCCCTCCTTTCAGTCCAACTCTTAGTTCCACTGGTAGGCTGCATTGCACGAGGAATAGCATTAAGAAAATCCCTCAATTCATCTATCATTGCTTGGAGTTCATTGTCTGAAAGTGTTATGAAGCAAGAGTGAATATACTGCTTGGCTTCCAGCAGTTACTGCCAGAGTTTTGAAGCAGTATTACTAGGATTTCATTGTGATAACCAAAATTGAACCCTGAGCCATGCACCGGAATGCATAAGGAGAGGCTCATCTATGTAAATTTGTAGATGCACATATCTCTATGGCTACACCTTTCTCTATATGTTATATTAATAACTTGCTTTGACAGTACTGTATATAAACAAGATTACAACAATACAATTATATGTAATTATATCTAAGTTCAGAACAATCAGAGGTAACGAGTGTCCATTGGAAGCCTGTGCCAGGTGTATAAGTAACACTGTCATCATAATTTTTTTTATATATGTTTGTAGCCACAAATGTAGTTTTGTTAAAGGTTACAATAGTTGGTGGGTCGGGAGACTTATAATGAAAGTTATCCACAACAAGTAGTTATGCAGATGCAAGCATTGTTTGAATAAAAATTATTTTACCATAAAATATTGTAAGATTTTTTTTTGTAAATACAGCTAAGCTAAGATTACAATTACATGATGGTGGATGGTGCAATCCAGATTTCATAGAATAAAATACGTATAGAAATTTCTATTATATTGCTACTTGTAGCTATATGTATCTCCTGATGTGAAATTGACCTAACTGCTAATAACGAAGATAATGATAGCCATTAAAGATATTTGTTGTCACTCATATATCCCACTGGTAGTATTTAGCAGCTGGTAAACATTGCAGATGTTCTAGTGATTTCGATAAAGATAGCATGCAATATATGGGTTATCAAACACAGGAAGTATTGGCAGTAATTAATGCATCAGATATAAATTATTTTTGTAGCACTGACCTTGATGGTGTTCTATAATGCTATCACAAACATCTTCAATGCCGTAGTCATTTTGTTGCATATAATTATGAATATCTATGTACATGAAAATAAAGCATAAATTACATTTCTCAACAATCTCAAGTTTAGTATTTATTTCCCAAATGACAACACCATGCTGTACACATATATCATTATCAAAAAATCAGGAACTAAAGTAAACAAAGTGGTGCAGCATGTGCTAACTCTGTGTGTGTGTGTGGGTGTGTGTGTGTAGGGATAAGTACATGTCCGTCCGCAGTAGGCACAGACAGTATCCCTGTTTTAGAGGATCACTAGATTGGTATATATAGCAAGTTTTATGCAATGCATTTGATTCTTTATGTAGCCATGCATGGTTCATGTAAGTTCTTGAGCATGTAAACCTTCGCCTGCACTACAGATGAACAAGCAAGCTTGTTAAAATATTATCACACATAGAACCACCAGCAGAAGATCTCCTTGTTTTATGAGAAATGTGTTAAAATGATAGAGGGATATAGGTTGATATAACTGACCATAATAGTGGAGTAGTTGGCCAAAGTATTATGTATATAGGAAGGGCTCACACAAAAGCAGATCCAGAATTTCTGAAGGTGGGAAGCAAACGGAAAAACAGTTTATTGTGGGTGAATAAAAAAGGAAGCAACTAGTTGATATAACTAGCATGATTTTGCAAAGTACTCTCAGCATGTTCCTGTATAGGTGGTCTGGGAGTATCAACACTCATCCCACTAGAAAATTTTGTACATTTAGGCTTCTGAGATTAAATCTAACAACAGTTTCTACTGAATTTCATTGCATGAATGAATTGTAGGTCACATTGTTTGTGACCTTTTCTGGAAAAATCAGTCTTAGTATTGAGAAATGATGGTTTTAAATATTCAGATAATCGTAGCATGCCAATGGTGGTAGCTACGCATTACAACTGTGACAATATATTAACTTCCAGATCATCCACTGAACAAATAGTCAACAGCTAAGTTTTCCACCGTTTAAACCAAGGTTCACTGTATCAGGCAAGTTCTAAAAGGGGTGGGAGGTGAGGCCTGGAAAGTAGGCAAGAGGCTGTTTAAATAATTACAGTGGAATGAGCAGGGATGCTAAATGGGCCAATCAGGGCACAAAACTGGCTAAAATGAGAGGAAATGTAGAGCACAGGTCATAAATTATGGTTGTATACAATCACTGGACTGGACTAGTGGACTGGACTGGTGGACTGGACTCAGTTTTTTTTGTTTGTTTTTCATTTTAGCACATATTTGGGCAACTGGTCGTAGCTATTGCTACATTGAAAATGTAAAATATGCAGGTGAATCTGTCTACTTGGCACTGTCTGTTATCTTAGAATTGTGTACAATTCTCTCTCTCTTGGCATAATCTCTATTGTACAACTACCATTTGTCTTATCATGAAGTACAAACCATACAATACATGTGTATGTAGTGTTGTAGTAACCATGCAGGTTATAGTCATGGAGTCAGCTAAATTAAGTGGCGACAGTTAACTGTCTTGCTATTCAATAGCTGATAAAAAGGTTCTATAGTTTTTGCACGACGGCAATAGCTAACAAGTGAAATCACATGCACAAGATTTCAACCAATCAAATTGATTCATTTTGAACTTTAAACTATAATTACCACATGTGACTTCTGTTTTAGATTTGTTGACATGCAAGAACTATTTGAACCCCTGTACATAGCTGAAGCTGGGCAATGTTGACAAGTCTGGCATGATCACACCTTTCTTTTGTGGTTTCTTTATGTGTGGGGGAGTGGTCTAACTACATGAGACTAACATACTTGCAACCAGTTGCCCAAATATTTGGTTAAAAAAGGGAAAATATCTGAGTTCAGTAGTCCAGTCCACCAGTCCAGTCCACTAGTCCAGTCCAGTGATTGTATACAACCATAAATTATTCAATAAAACACTTAAACAGAACTGTACAACCACACATAGCTGCCATCTCCTGGTTGGTCAGGTCTCTGTCAAGGACCCAGACCACTCATATGGCTTGCAACTGAGCCAGAGAAAAGTGGTGAACAAACTCAACTCTGGCTGACTGATAGTGCATTAATGTGTTTGTCGGTAGCGTCTAATGTGAACAAGACCAGTTTTCCCAGACCCAGTTGCGTTTAAGCCCATGATCTTAATTTTTACAAAGGTGCAAGACAAATGCAATAGTATAGAGATTTATAAGTTGAGTGTCAAAAAACCCAAAAATTATCAAAACCGACGCTGAAGCACAAAATGCAACTAAAGCTCGCAATGTGACAACCGACTTCATGGTCTAAAATAGATAATTCTTAACACTATAGATGTACGCGGTAGAGTCAGAAACTAATAGTTGTACGTTCTGCCCCTGTTATTGTTGTGTAGTAAAAGGCCCCTTTAAATTACCTTGGTTCTCGATCGCCTTGACTTTCATGTCCACAATCAGTTCTTTTAACTCTCTTACGTGCATGGAATAGACGTTTTAACCTGCTGTCCACTGCCATCATAGTAGTATCGTACAAAATTGCCCCTGGAGGTTCGCTTTGGAGCCCTATCCCGAGCGTTGGAACCGGCCTCAGTTCTCGTCTTCCTTTCTCCCTGGCTCTTCGTCTGTTCTTAGATTTCAGCAAATTTAATTCCCTTTCTAACTGGGACTCTAACTCAGCAAGATTATCGTTACTAGCCATTGGGGGAATCGAAATCTCGAGTGAGATTCAACGTCCCACGTTTAAGCACGTGAACACTGCACAGCTGGACTGCATGGCAACACGGATGATATTTGGATAGTAGTGGTTTCTCGTATACTACTCAACTGCTCGTATGGACCGATAGTCCATACTAACGCTGTATGTACCTTTGGACTATATGTCCATATAACATATCAAACAATTAAGCGACTTTAAAAATTTTTTTTCGTTTACAAGATACACGCGTCTACACTGGAAGGAAGTTTTCAAGGCTCTGTCATGGAGCGTCAGATAACTTTTAAACCTTTCCCCGGTTCTAGCAGGAATGGCCAAGATGACATCTACTTTCACGTAAAACGCAACAGCTTAATACGGCCTTTTTCGTAGTACAAAGTAGGGGGTTTAACATTACACATAAAACCATTGGCAATGAAAATATTGGCTCACCCCAACAATCCAGGCGCGAACTTTTTAACGAATCCCGGTGATACAAGGCTAGATCACTCCTTGCTTGAATACTTCAGCTAGTTACACCGTTCGTTACGAACGTTATACATGATACAAATAATTTTATAAAAAAAAACCATCTCAATCCAATAGTCGCATACCCCGGTTGAGCACTAATTATTACAGAAGCGCGTGCTATATTGCGTGGGCGAGTTGCAATGGAGAAGCATTCCTTTCGTGAATGTTTAATTCATCAACTTTTCAATGGTCAATGGCCATTGTACATCATGCTAATAACACGTTAAACTATTTTGATCACATGATCCAACTTTGTAAATGTAATCAAATAAATATTAATTTAAATAAAAATGGTCAATATAAAACTTTCAAGTTAGCTGTTTGCAGATCTCCAGAATGTAAACCTGTGGAAAAAACGGTCACGTTTTAATTGGTGAATTAAAAAAATCTTTATCACGCACACACACGCACACTCACTCACACACACACACACACACACACACACACACACACACACACACACACACACACACACACACACACACACTCACCCACACACGCACACTCACTCACACTACACTACACTACATATTCACATAAAAATAAAACACTACAAGGTATGGTAAGGGTTGTTTACATTAGTTAATTTTGTGGTCCACCACATATAGCAACAAGGGAAATGTGTATCTGTGATCAAGAATTTAATTTAGATTCTAATATCATAATTAGATGGTCAGACTACCTTTGTCAACTAGAGATGAACTGACTTTTGGTAAAAAGCGAGGGGTAGCCAATGCCTTGGGACTCTTGTACATTATGTGAGAAATCCAATCAGAAATACACAAATAGTTTAGAAACCAAATCCTAAATCCAAAATCACGTAAAAATAATGGAGAAAGTGAGTTTAACAAAGTAGACAATGATCAATCACGAATAGCTAAAACAAGATGTAGATCAACAACTGTACAGGTAGTTACTAGTTAGCAATCTCACTAAATGCTTTTAAAATACATAAAGATTGGGACTCTCGTACACACCATTTGAATGCTTTGCGTGGGCGTTGGCAACCCCTCTGGTACCCCATTTCGGTGTTTTGTATGGGCGTTGACTACCCCTCGAAAAAAAACAAAAACAAAAAGACTATACAGAAGATGAGCCCTGCACAGCTACGTGGGTTTCTTTATACAAAGCATACACTCACCTTATTTGCACAGTGCCCAATCGTCATCATGGACGCTTCCACCTCCCACCGTGCACTAAAGTAATAGAAACATCATTAAAATAATAACATAAGCATTAATATTATTATAGCATAACACAGCAGCTCAATATTACAGCATGGTAAACAAACCAAAGTATTTATACAGAAAACTATGTCCTAGACATTTAATCGTCTTTGAGCAAGGCCATTTTAACGTAGGCGCAAATTGTACGTGGGCGGGCAATTCATTACATTCTGTTCGCCGTTTATAACTATCAGTGGCAAACTAATGTATATACAATATCAAAGAACGTATATATTTAAACAGTTGCATGATACTTATAGACTGTTTTTTCACTGTCAACCACTTCTTGTGCGTGGGCGACCCACCACCCCACCCCTCCCCTCCGCACCCTCCCACCCACCCACCCCCTATATGATATACGTGCTATACAGGTGAGCATATAAAAGTTGCTAAAATTAACAGGTTTCTGTAGAATCAGTGTTTTAAAAAAATTCTAATTGAACAAACAGTACATTTTCTAGTCTGGCGGCGCCCGCCCCTTCGCATAGAGTAAGGGTCTGGTACACTTAGTATCACCGAGTTGTTCTGGAGGAATTTAATTTGAATGTAATGACGTAACGAAAATGGTCATAACGGAAGTGCTTCACCCAAAACTGTGGCAGTGATATTGAACTTTCTTTGCCTTTACACAGGCGAAAGTGGATTGGTCTACTTTTATAGAATACACATGTCTCCCTACCTAGGAAATCAGAGCGTAACCCAGGTTTTTCGCGTATCAAACAAGGCGAAAAGCCCTTCCCGAAATAACACTTTCTTCTCGTTGTTCTCTATAAGCTAACTCCTTCTGTTTCTTTCAGTACTGTTAGGGCATTTGATTCATTCTTTTGACGTAACATAAACAAAAATGCGCTGATTAAACGTGGAGCGTTCTGATTGGTTGCACCACTTTTTGGTAATCCGGTACAACTCCATTATACTAAGCATACCAGACCCTTACTCTATGCGAAGGGGCGGGCGCCGCCAGACTATACATTTTCATACTATAGCTGAATGACATTAAAATGTATTGAATTGTTCTGATATGGTGATACAGGCGAATGATTGTTACATGGAAAGCCCAGAATGCAATATTGGTGGAGTCAATTCTACCAACTGTTGATCTGACATGACCACACACACACACACACACACACACACACACACACACACACACACACACACACACACACACACACACACACACACACACACACACACACACACACACACACACACACACACACACACACACACACACACACACACACACACACACACACACACACACACACACACACACACACACACACACACACACACACACACACACACACACACACACACACACCTTTGGTATTACCAATGGTTAGCCTAACACCAAATTCACCTGAATTGGTGTTATTAAAACTTTTACCATTAACCTACCATCACAGCCTTTTCTTGGCCGCCACCTTGGATTTCACATCTTTTTTCACCATAGCCTTTTCAAGGGCCGCACTCCTTTTTTTACAGCTTGGCTGTTTTTAATTAGATATTATTATGTGTAAAATCAATGTACAGCAGCCCATGGAGGTAAGTTAGTTTTAAGTTACATTATTCATCATAACTCTGGTTCTGAAGGCGGTATCAAAATTGTTCGGCCGCCATTATACACGCATAACACTCCTCTATCTGATGGTGACAAAATTTATTCGAAGCTAAAGTGTTTACAGCTTGCAAATTTACAACAAACGATGGTAAATAGCAGCTTACGCAATACAAAATCCATTGGAGAGCAAATCACGAATTTCGCGTTCTAATTAAATAGCGGCATCACGCCGTTACCATAGCGATTACGAATTTTGTTCGGCAGGATTAGGATAGAGCAATTCATAATGAGTTCAAATGTAAAATGTATGGAGTTTGTATTGGAGAAATTGAAAAAGTGATCCATCTATCCTGAGACCTTTGAAAAAAGTTATTGTTTAATCAGTCCATTTCATGATCTAAGGGCAGAAAACAAACAAAGGACACTGGTAATGTACAATATTGCTGATAAAATTATCACTGGTTGTAAATTTGATTTTGCTATTTTTGCCATTTTGACTTTACACATCCCAATAGCATGTTTTGATATGAACGTGATGCAACTACACCATCTGTTTGATGGTGGTTTGTTTGGTAGGGGTACAATACTATCAAAATGTGGCGAATCACGTAACAAGCTCACGTTTTCAGTGACTTCCTGCGTTGTATAGATTCCGCAATCGTCTGTACTGCGGTTCTATAAGGCCTTGTGCGACAACAATTGGCCGGAATCTGGGTGGCCTGCGGATCAAGTCACGATGGGGTTGGCTTTTTTTTACCCCTTCTAGGTATTTGTCCCGTTTCACTTTAGGATATTTAGCTCAAAGATTTTCGCTTAGGCTCCTAGGCTATGGGTAAACACCTCGAACAGGCTCTGCCTTCTGTGTACACCCTCCAGTGCCTAACTGGTAAAGTAGATAATAACAACAACATTTCCCTACTTAGGTGGCCTCCCCAAAGTTGGCTCCTAGCGTGGCGCTTGGCCGGAATCTGGGTGGCCTGCGGATCAAGTCACGATGGGGTTGGCTTTTTTTCACCCCTTCTAAGTATTTGTCCCGTTTCACTTTAGGATATTTAGCTCAAAGATTTTCGCTTAGGCTCCTAGGCTATGGGTAAACACTTCGAACAGGCTCTGCCTTCTGTGTACACCCTCCAGTGCCTAACTGGCAAAGTAGATAATAACAATAACAACAAAACGTCACGTGCGATAATTATAGTTTGAACTTCAAAAATGAATTAATTTGATTGGACGAAATCTTATGCACGTGATTTTCGCTTGTTTTGTTGTTGCGCAAGGTCTCTTAGAACCGCAGTATATACAAGAACATTCACTCACGTCTTGACTCACGTGTACAAACAGGAAGTAGACAAAACTAACGTCCGGCTGCTGGACGAATATCCACTGCGAGTATCACTGATAAAATTATTTAAGTTAGACGATCATCCGAGTTCGTTCGCATTTTTTGTGTGATAGCTAGCTAGCTAAGAAGAGAAGCATATAGCATCTGTTGTGTGGCACTGATAGCTAATATCGTAAGTTCTCATTTATTTATTTTATTTATTAAAGCTTTACAGCATACAAGCTGAGGGTCTGCAGGACTCACATGTAAGTCCTGCAGACCCTCAACTTGTATGCTGTAAAGCTTTATAATGCAACAATACAGTGTACCATAATCTAGTGATTTTTGTGTAGCTATGTTTAGTCATTGTCTTGAGCAAAAAGCGCTCGAGTGGAAGCCGGAAAATTTGACGCCGGTTGGGATTCGGGTCGTGACGATTGTAGCAGTACTTAGAAAGAAACAAAAGCTACACGGTCGAACTCAGTACTGTATGCTGTTATACTAGCTGCCCGTAGCTAGCTACTGGTTGTCAATATTCTGTGTGATCCTGAATATGAAAACCTAAGTGTTTATCCTGTAGGGACCAAAAAGGAGTGGGCGTGGCCCACGAAGTAACATCACCCAAAAACCCGCCTCGATGTTCCCAATTCTTGATTGATAACTTTTTAGTTACTGTAAATGATAGTTCGGATCACACAATTACTTTGTATGAAGTGTTTAGTGCCATTTTTTTGATGCTGTATTCAATGGTTCACCAGTGTTGACTTTCATTATTACAAAAGTGTCATCAAAAGAATGTTTTGAAAAATTAGTAATTCTATGGTTGAGAAGATGTCGTAGTAATAAAAAAGCAATGAAACAGAGGAGGTCATCTACACCTGCAGGTACTTTAAATATCCCTAATGCCAAGTACCTAGTGATTTTCCCTCATATTTACCATCATCTCGTTTCACTGCTTTTTTATCGCTGCATGGAACTCTACAGTGTACTTTATTTTATACTATTGACAGGCCATAAGAATGAGAGCAGTAATTAAGTACCAATTAGTATGGCTGCAGGTATAGATGATCTCCCTTATTTCATTGCTTTTCAGTTTCTATGGATCCATAATTAAACAAACTCAAGCAGCTCATTTTATTTTTAAAGACTACTGGAGGACAAATAGTGTGTAGCATATGCTCTAAACTCTTTGGTTCTAAAATTTAATTCTTATGTGCATACAAAAATATCAGATTATTCATATTATTCACAAATTAGTGGAACTTTCCTTACCCAGCTACATCTCCAATAGTAACAGATCAGGTAGATGAGGAAATGAACATAATCAAGCTTAATCTACTATACCCCTCTTCACTGTTGATTCTTCTTACAAATTTAGGTTCTTTCCTTAATCGATAAATTTATGGAACAAATTGCCAATTATAACAAGAGAGTTTATAACTTCCATTTTACATGTAGGTATAGCTAGCTACTTGTGTTCATGGTGAACATGTAAGTAGAATAATCTGTACAGTCACATCGAAGGTGTGTGGGCAATCCGTGATATAATATAACCCAACAACCTGCCACGATTTTTCCTCACAATGACATGACGGTATTGGTTGGGTAAAACCAACCCCAAAAGTGTCTTCAGATCGACCCAAAACGTTTGTGTCAAGTTGCTACAGAATTTAAAAAAAATTATTCAATGGAATTTTCTACTGCCTGCCTGCCTGCCTGCCTGATGCCTTCAGTCAAGCTCAGTGGAAAACTGGCTACAGCTACAGCCCTAATTGTTTCACAGAAGCGTTTGTAGTTCACTTAAGAAAAAACCTCTAGTATATTGATAAACATACACTGCTTGTGCTATTACCTTACCTTTTATCCTTCTTTACCATGGTCATCAGTCAAGGTTCTACTGCTGAGTGTTAATAGACTACACTACGGCTTCCATCTACCAGTGTATAATACATCAAACTATTCGAATATACGTGGTCGCCAGTTGTACCAAAAACACATACGTACGTGATTGGCTGTTGATACCAATCAGAGAGAGCAACTCAATGCAATGTGTAAGTCAATATAATATAGTTTATTTATTTACAATGTTAAACCGAGTCAGGTCATCCAGGTCCTGCTTTACGGATTATTTGGGTCTGACCCCACTGCTAAATTAAATGTGGACATTTTACTACACATTATAGCATAGCTCTGCTTCTTTCGTGAGCCACACCCACTTACGTAAATTACTACCTGTAGACATATGGTAGCCACGCCCATTCATCACTGTGTAGGTATATCCACACCCACTTATGTAAATTACTGTCTTTAGACATATGGTAGTCACGCCCATTCATCAGTCCGTAGTTATACATGAATCCATGTCCATCTGCAGGCTTATGTAGAGCCACTCCTGCAGATCAGTTGTTATTGTATGAGTCATAATCTATATATAATAGTGCTGTGATTAACTGTTTTAAAATATTATGACTAGTTTTGTGAAAAGCAGGCTATTTAGTGGTCATGAGCTTGCAAAAAAACTTCACAAACAAGTATAAGAAAAAAGGGAATTTTGAATTAGAGTAGGGACAGTGTATATTGCTGCAATAATAAGTACTGAAACAAGCTGGATCAGAGTCATACATAATGTTTAAATACTGTAAAATGATAAGAAGTGAATATCCCTACTGTGCTACACTATACTTGTATTATTTTAGTTGATGCCACAAAATGCACCCTGTAGACATGTGATAAACAAGGAAATTTTCAATAATATAATAATCTAGCCAATGCCACAAAAATATAATTCATATATAGACCAAGGTTAATTTTCACTGAACCATAAATTATATGTAGAATAATATTATTTTAGTTGATGTCACAAAATGCACCCTGTAGACATGTGATAAACAAGGAAATTTTCAATAATATAATAATTTAGCCAATGCCACAAAAATATAATTCATATGGCATTGGCTAAATTATGGTTCATTAAATGATTAAATTAATGAACCATAAATTATATGTAGAATAATATTATTTTAGTTGATGTCACAACATGCAATCTATGGAATTGTGATAAACAAGGGAAATTTTTGAAATAATAATATAATACTTTGGTTGATGCCATTAAAATATAATTCATAAACCAAGGTAATTTTTCATTCAACCATTAATCATAATTTATGTAGAATAATATTAACTTGGTTGATGCCACAAAATACACTCTGTAGACACATGATAAACAAGGGAACTTTTCAATAATATAATAATTTAGTCAATGTCACAAAAATATAATTCATATATAGACCAAGGTTAATTTTCACTGAACCATAAATTATATGTAGAATAATATTATTTTAGTTGATGTCACAAAATGCACCCTGTAGACATGTGATAAACAAGGAAATTTTCAATAATATAATAATTTAGCCAATGCCACAAAAATATAATTCATATGGCATTGGCTAAATTATGGTTCATTAAATGATTAAATTAATGAACCATAAATTATATGTAGAATAATATTATTTTAGTTGATGTCACAAAATGCACTCTATGGAAATGTGATAAACAAGGGAAATTTTCAAAATAAAAATCATACAGTATGATACGATTGTATTGTAGGGACCACAATGTATTAGGCATGGCCCACAAAATAACATCACCCAAAACCAGCCTAAATTTTCCCACAGAACAATGAGGCAGCATTGGTTAGATAAAACTAAGCCCAAACAAGCTTTCAGATCAACCTGAAACGCTTTCAACAAGTTGCTATGGAATTTAAAAATAATTAATTAATGGAATTTTCTGAGTAAGTAAGTAACTGACTGATGCCTTCACACAAGTGTAACTCATTAACAGCTACAAGTTTGATTTTTTCACTGTTCGACATTGCTTCATCCTAAGAGGTGCCTTTGGGAATACCGCAGTACATACAGTGCATTCTCTGTGGACTTACCAGTGTTCTCTCTTGTGTCACATTCATCTTCGCTGACAACAAAAAGTGTCAATTTGGTGGTAGCACATGATGGCTTACCTTCGAAATGGAAACCGTCCGTATTTTTCATAGTGGCTACTTTGATTGCAGTGGTGTTTTTCAAATAGTTCTTGATTCGTATTGCTGTTTAACAGGTTGAACATAGCTGACAACGAAGTGTAATGGATACTTCACTTTTCAGACAATAATTATTCCATTTCATATGCAGTATGCGTGGGTTCACCAGTCAAAATAATTATTTACAAAAATGTTAACAAACAAATGCACAAAAAAATTTGGAATTTTCAACTAGAGTAGATACTATGTACATTGATAAAAAGTACTGAAACAAGTTGGAGTAGTGAATGATATTAAATCACAGTAATTTTAAAACAATAAAAAGTGTTGTATCCCTACTGTGCATTTTTATTATGATATCTTGAACACAGTAGGGATATATATAACACTTCTTATATATGTTTTACTGTGATTTAATATCATGCACTACTCCAGCTTGTTTCAGTACTTTTTATCAAGTGCTATGGTCCCTACTCTAGTTGAAATTCCTATTTTTGTGTACTTGTTATTTAATCTAATCCAAAACAGCCAAGCTGTAAAAAAAGTGTGCGGCCCTCAAAAAGGCTATGGTGAAAAAAGATGTGAAATCCAAGGTGGCGGCCAAGAAATGGCTGTGATGGCAGGTTAATGGTAAAAATTTTAATAACGACAATTCAGGTGAATTTTGGTGCTGCTTGGTCAATTGGCACAAAATTCACCTGAATTGTCGTTATTAAAATTTTTACCATTAACCTACCATCACAGCCATTTCTTGGCCGCCACCTTGGATTTCACATTTTTTTTCACCATAGCCTTTTTGAGGGCCACACAGTTTTTTTACAGCTTGGCTGTTTTGGATTAGATTTCACTTCTTTTTGTATTTGTATACCCCAAAGCCGGCCTATGGCCTGCTTTGGGACTTTTTAAACCTTTTTTTTTTCTTTACCACAGGAAGAAGATAAGATGAAGCAGATGTACCTTAAATATTTCTGATTTTATCAGTAAATGTACAGATTATATATATAATACATATATTTATTATAGAACTGTCCATGGTGGTTTCTTTGTAACTGAACACTCTTCAAAGTAACTTCTTCTAGCTGATCTCTCTACAGGGTGATTTGTTTGTAGCTGAACTATCAACAAGGTAACTTCTTCTAGCTGTTCTCTCTACAGGGTGATTTATTTGTAGCTGAATTCTGTACAGGTGATTTTTTTGCTGCTGAGCTCTTTACAGAATGGTTTCTTTGTAGCTGAACTCTCTACTAGGTAACTTCTTCTAACTGATCTCTCTACAGGGAGATTTGTTTGTAGCGGAACTCTCTACAGGTGATTTGTTTGCAGCTGAACTATCTAGATGATGGTTTCTTTGTAGCTGAACTCTCTACAAGGTAATTTCTTCTAGCTGAACTCTCTACATGGTGGTTTCTTTGTAGCTGAACTCTCTACAAGATAACTTCTTCTAACTGATCTTTCTACAGGGCAATTTGTTTGTGGCAGAATTTTCTACAAGGTGATTTCTTTGCAGCTGAACTCTCTACATGGTGGTTTCTTTGTACTGTAGCTGAACTCTCTACAAGGTAATTTCTTCTAGCTGATCTCTCTACAGGGTGATTTGTTTGTAGCTGAATTCTATACAGGTGATTTGTTTGCAGCTGAGCTCTTTACAGAATGGTTTCTTTGTAGCTGAACTCTCTACAAGGTAACTTCTTCTAACTGAACTCCCTACATGGTGGTTTCTTTGTAGCTGAACTCTCTACAAGGTGACTTCTTCTAGCTGATCTTTCTACAGGGTGATTTGTTTGTAGCTGATTTTTTTACAGGGTGATTTGTTTGCAGCTGAACTCTCTATATGGTGGTTTCTTTGTAGCTGAACTCTCTACAAGGTGACTTCTTCTAGCTGATCTCTCTACAGGGTGATTTGTATGTAGCTGAACTCTCTTCATGATGGTTTCTTTGTAGCTGAACTCTCTACAAGGTAACTTCTTCTAACTGAACTCTCTACAGGGAGATTTGTTTGCAGCTGAACTCTCTTCATGATGGTTTCTTTGTAACTGAACTCTCTACAAGGCAACTTCTTCTAGCTGAACTCCCTACATGGTGGTTTCTTTGTAGCTGAACTCTCTACAGGTGATTTGTTTGCAGCTGAACTCTTCACATGATGGTTTCTTTAAATTTGTAGCTGAACTCTCTACAAGGTAACTTCTTCTAGCTGATCTCTCTACAGGATGATTTGTTTGTAGCTGAACTATCAACAAGGTAACTTCTTCTAGCTGATCTCTCTACAGGGTGATTTGTTTGTAGCTGAATTCTGTACAGGTTGTTTGTTTGCAGCTGAGCTCTTTATAGAATGGTTTCTATGTAGCTGACAAGGTAACTTCTTCTAGATGTCTCTACAGGGTCACTAGTTTGTAAACGAATTCTCTACATGGTGGTTTCTTTGTAACTGAACTCTCTACAAGGAAACTTCTCCTAGCTGATCTCTCTACAGGGAGATTTGTTTGTAGCTGAACTCTCTACATTGTGGTTTCTTTGTAGCTGAACTCTACAAGGTGATTTCTTCTAGCTGAATTATCTCTTTCTGTAGTTGCATGAATTCCCTACAAGGTAACTTCTTCTAGCTGATCTCTCTACAGGGTGAATTGTTTGTGGCTGATCTCTCTACAGGGTGACTTGTTTGTAGCTGATCTCTATACAGGTTACTTGTTTCTAGCTGATCTCTTGAGTTCTTTTCGGGTGACTGCTCTATTAGGATGACTGCTCTATTAGAGTATCTCGATCTCGCACTTGCTACACCAAGTTGGATTTCGTGTTATAACTCCGTGGCTTTAAGTCTGATTCTTCTACACCATTGAAGAGCCTTTCTAAGATGATAACTCCATCTGTACAGCGATTTTCAAAAAATTACCCCAAGCGGTTTATCTGGTAGGCGTGGCAAGCAGTCGTTTTTTTTATTAGCTAATCTCGATTGCATAATTGTTACACACTGTTGGTTTTTTCGTTGTATCTTCCTGGTTTTTAGCTCGATTTCTTTCAAACCACAAAGGTTTGAGGTTCAATAGTTATCCTATTCACCCACCGATTTTCAGCTTCTTCCCATACGCGGTTTACCCTGTAGGCGTGACAACATATTGGTGTTATTTTTCGTGAATAATCGCTCATAATTCTTTGCCTGTTTATCGTATTCCAGCCAAAGTTGGTACAGAGATGCGCCTTTATACCCCCTTTCTGTTTGCCAAATTTCAAGTTTTTGTAAGTGTGCGAAAAGAGGAAGAAAAATAATAAGAAAAAAAAACACAAAGAAACTAAGCCAATTTTTGAAGTCGCATATCTCGGGAACGCTTGAAGCGATTTCGCTCAAATTTGGAATATAGGGTGCTGAAGTTGGAGGGAGTGTCCACAGCAAAAATCGTCGTGTTTCATCAAGGCAGCACAGAGCTACGGAGGTGCGAAAATTGCGTTTTCTTTCTTCCTGTCAATATACTCACGGGTGTTACGCGCCGGCTTCTTGGGCCGCATGACACACTACCATGTGTCTTGATATATTAATTTGGTTGATGCTATAAAAATATAATTCATAGACCAAGGTAAATTTTCAATCAATCATTAATAGTATGTAGAATAATATTATTTTAGTTGATGCCACAAAATGTACTCTGTAGATATGTGATAAACAAGGAAATTTTCAATAATATAATAATTTAGTCAATGCCACAAAAATATAATTCATATATAGACCAAGGTTAATTTTCACTGAACCGTGTCATTAACAACAGCCATGACATCATGAAATAAGATTCCCAGATCAACTGCTTCTTGTCTTATGAAGCACGCTTTCAATAATTTCTCTACATCAAATGCCTTCTTTGAAAAATGTTGCAGGGCATCAGAATACACCTGTGATCTTCTGATATTGATCCTTTGAACATCCTCATCATTTGAAGATTTTGTTGCACGTAACTGATGTTGCTGAATCACACGCTTTATAACAGCACT